>NW_027175208.1:600000-900000 GCF_028021215.1 Eschrichtius robustus
ATTCTTACAAAATTCGTTCAGAGGCTGTGATGCAACCTGGATTGACCATATCTAGCCCCACAGCTGGATGAGACATAAGGGTGGACACTCTTGGGGCTGAAAGGTTGGGTGAGGTTGGGTGAGCAAACGCAGACCCTTTAAAGTAATACTGCGTGGTACCCATCCCATGGGTCCCAAATCTCCAGGTTCAAGGGCATCTTCCTACATCGAAAACATGCATGAGAAACCCAGAAGATGGTACACCATGTGATTTTGAAAGGTTTCTAATACACACCTCATTTCTCATCTCCTTGTGCTCGGGTTCGCCTTTCCAGCTACTTTACTAGCAATCTCCCTACTTGGAGAATCAGCACCTTTAAGCTCCTGTTCCCTACAGGTTGCAATTTGTCCTGAGGATGAACGGGAAGAGGGGCAACCAATGAGAGACTAGATGTAGGTGTTGGGACAGGCACAGGTCACTCTATTTTCCCATCAGGAAGAAGAATTAACCACAGGCTCAGCCTGCCGCCCAGAAGCAGAATAGGTCCTGAGGCAATCCCGCGCTTTTGCGGCCAGCTCCCAAAAAAGCGAGTTGAAAAATGGAGCACAGGGACACTGCAATTCACAAACCCGCAGAGTTATAAATGATAACTCTCATCCACAGATATATTGAGGGAAGGCAACGAAGAGGATTTGAAAGCAAGGCAGAATTGCAGGAAACAGATTTCAGGAGGTAGATTCGAATCGCCTTTAAGGCACATGAAAAGCGGCAAAACATCGAGAATGATGCCCTTGGCCAAAAAGGGCGTATGCGTTTTTTCCTGAATATATTCAGGAAAAAACGCATACGCCCTTTTTGGCCAACCAAGCAACCTGGAAAGGCAAATCAGCACTACAAAGAAGTCTCGCTTCCCATTGGTCAAAAGGGTCATGCTGCAAAAAGTGTCAAAACCAGAAATGCAGGACAGGCCATGGAGAAATGGCAGCCTTGCTACGCTGATGGGCGGGATGTAAATTGCCAACAGCCACTCTGGAGTAGTGTACGGTGTGTCGTGAAACATCGAAAAAACACAGCTTAGGGAGCATAGGGCACGTCCACTCATGGGCGTATAAATTGGGAAAACTAAAAATCAGCAAGACACAGGCACCCCAATGTTTAGGGCTGCTCTGTTGACAAGAACCTCCACTTCATGACACCTTAAATATCCCAGGAAAGAGAAAAATGGATAAAGAAGTTGTGGTCCTTATGTACAATGGAATATCACTCAGACATGAAATCAATGTCATAAGGCTAGTAGAAGCAAGATGAGTGGATTTAGGTACGACGATTCTAAGTGAAATAAGTCACACAGAAATAGACACTTATCATAAGCTATCACTTATAGAGGGAATGTAAAAACCGCTACACTTGAACTGAATTACAAAACAGAACAGAGTCACACGTTTAGAAAACACACTATGGCTGCTTAACGGGAAAGGTGAGGTGGGGTGATGCATAAAACAAGGGTTTCAAATTCGCTCAGATACCGTTCCATACACCCAATATGTAATAGACTAGACCTACTCCTTGCTCAGTGAACTGGACTCAACACCCCCTATTCACCACACAAGAATATATGTGACTAGTAAGAATCTTAAAACCTATGTATTGATATCTGTCTGGAAGTGAGTCAAGTGGGTGTAAAGCCGCATAAACACAGCCGTGAAAAGCAGCTAAACCCCATTATAAAAATAAATTACTTTTAAAAACCCGTAAAACAAAGACAGTGAAAGAGAGAGAAATTCTTACAAAATTCGTTCAGAGGCTGTGATGCAACCTGGATTGACCATATCTAGACCCACAGCTGGATGAGACATAAGGGTGGACACTCTTGGGGCTGAAAGGTTGGGTGAGGTTGGGTGAGCAAACGCAGACCCTTTAAAGTAATACTGCCTGGTACCCATCCCATGGGTCCCAAATCTCCAGGTTCAAGGGCATCTTCCTACATCGAAAACATGCATGAGAAACCCAGAAGATGGTACACCATGTGATTTTGAAAGGTTTCTAATACACACCTCATTTCTCATCTCCTTGTGCTCGGGTTCGCCTTTCCAGCTACTTTACTAGCAATCTCCCTACTTGGAGAATCAGCACCTTTAAGCTCCTGTTCCCTACAGGTTGCAATTTGTCCTGAGGATGAACGGGAAGAGGGGCAACCAATGAGAGACTAGATGTAGGTGTTGGGACAGGCACAGGTCACTCTATTTTCCCATCAGGAAGAAGAATTAACCACAGGCTCAGCCTGCCGCCCAGAAGCAGAATAGGTCCTGAGGCAATCCCGCGCTTTTGCGGCCAGCTCCCAAAAAAGCGAGTTGAAAAATGGAGCACAGGGACACTGCAATTCACAAACCCGCAGAGTTATAAATGATAACTCTCATCCACAGATATATTGAGGGAAGGCAACGAAGAGGATTTGAAAGCAAGGCAGAATTGCAGGAAACAGATTTCAGGAGGTAGATTCGAATCGCCTTTAAGGCACATGAAAAGCGGCAAAACGTCGAGAATGATGCCCTTGGCCAAAAAGGGCGTATGCGTTTTTTCCTGAATATATTCAGGAAAAAACGCATACGCCCTTTTTGGCCAACCAAGCAACCTGGAAAGGCAAATCAGCACTACAAAGAAGTCTCGCTTCCCATCGGTCAAAAGGGTCATGCTGCAAAAAGTGTCAAAACCAGAAATGCAGGACAGGCCATGGAGAAATGGCAGCCTTGCTACGCTGATGGGCGGGATGTAAATTGCCAACAGCCACTCTGGAGTAGTGTACGGTGTGTCCTGAAACATCGAAAAAACACAGCTTAGGGAGCATAGGGCACGTCCACTCATGGGCGTATAAATTGGGAAAACTAAAAATCAGCAAGACACAGGCACCCCAATGTTTAGGGCTGCTCTGTTGACAAGAACCTCCACTTCATGACACCTTAAATATCCCAGGAAAGAGAAAAATGGATAAAGAAGTTGTGGTCCTTATGTACAATGGAATATCACTCAGACATGAAATCAATGTCATAAGGCTAGTAGAAGCAAGATGAGTGGATTTAGGTACGACGATTCTAAGTGAAATAAGTCACACAGAAATAGACACTTATCATAAGCTATCACTTATAGAGGGAATGTAAAAACCGCTACACTTGAACTGAATTACAAAACAGAACAGAGTCACACGTTTAGAAAACACACTATGGCTGCTTAACGGGAAAGGTGAGGTGGGGTGATGCATAAAACAAGGGTTTCAAATTCGCTCAGATACCGTTCCATACACCCAATATGTAATAGACTAGACCTACTCCTTGCTCAGTGAACTGGACTCAACACCCCCTATTCACCACACAAGAATATATGTGACTAGTAAGAATCTTAAAACCTATGTATTGATATCTGTCTGGAAGTGAGTCAAGTGGGTGTAAAGCCGCATAAACACAGCCGTGAAAAGCAGCTAAACCCCATTATAAAAATAAATTACTTTTAAAAACCCGTAAAACAAAGACAGTGAAAGAGAGAGAAATTCTTACAAAATTCGTTCAGAGGCTGTGATGCAACCTGGATTGACCATATCTAGACCCACAGCTGGATGAGACATAAGGGTGGACACTCTTGGGGCTGAAAGGTTGGGTGAGGTTGGGTGAGCAAACGCAGACCCTTTAAAGTAATACTGCCTGGTACCCATCCCATGGGTCCCAAATCTCCAGGTTCAAGGGCATCTTCCTACATCGAAAACATGCATGAGAAACCCAGAAGATGGTACACTGTGTGATTTTGAAAGGTTTCTAATACGCACCTCATTTCTCATCTCCTTGTGCTCGGGTTCGCCTTTCCAGCTACTTTACTAGCAATCTCCCTACTTGGAGAATCAGCACCTTTAAGCTCCTGTTCCCTACAGGTTGCAATTTGTCCTGAGGATGAACGGGAAGAGGGGCAACCAATGAGAAACTAGATCTAGGTGTTGGGACAGGCACAGGTCACTCTATTTTCCCATCAGGAAGAAGAATTAACCACAGGCTCAGCCTGCCGCCAGGAACCAGAATAGGGCCTGAGGCAATCCCGTGCATTTGCGGCCAGCTCCCAAAAAAGACAGTTGAAAAATGGAGCTCAGGGGAACTGCCATTCACAAACCTGCTGAATTATAAATGATAACTCTCCTCCACAAATATATTGAGGGAAGGCAACGAAGAGGATTTGAAAGCAAGGCAGAATTGCAGGAAACAGATTTCAGGAGGTAGATTCGAAACGCCTTTAAGGCACATGAAAAGCGGCAAAACGTCGAGAATGATGCCCTTGGCCAAAAAGGGCGTATGCGTTTTTTCCTGAATATATTCAGGAAAAAACGCATACGCCCTTTTTGGCCAACCAAGCAACCTGGAAAGGCAAATCAGCGCTACAAAGAAGTCTCGCTTCCCATCGGTCAAAAGGGTCATGCTGCAAAAAGTGTCAAGACCAGAAATGCAGGACAGGCCATGGAGAAATGACAGCCTTGCTACGCTGATGGGCGGGATGTAAATTGCCAACAGCCACTCTGGAGTAGTATACGGTGTGTCCTGAAACATCGAAAAAACACAGCTTAGGGAACATAGGGCACATCCACTCATGGGCGTATAAATTGGGAAAACTAAAAATCAGCAAGACACAGGCACCCCAATGTTTAGGGCTGCTCTGTTGACAAGAACCTCCACTTCATGACACCTTAAATATCCCAGGAAAGAGAAAAATGGATAAAGAAGTTGTGGTCCTTATGTACAATGGAATATCACTCAGACATGAAATCAATGTCATAAGGCTAGTAGAAGCAAGATGAGTGGATTTAGGTACGACGATTCTAAGTGAAATAATTCACACAGAAATAGACACTTATCATAAGCTATCACTTAGAGAGGGAATGTAAAAACCGCTACACTTGAACTGAATTACAAAACAGAACAGAGTCACACGTTTAGAAAACACACTATGGCTGCTTAACGGGAAAGGTGAGGTGGGGTGATGCATAAAACAAGGGTTTCAAATTCGCTCAGATACCGTTCCATACACCCAATATGTAATAGACAAGACCTACTCCTTGCTCAGTGAACTGGACTCAACACCCACTATTCACCGCACAAGAATATATGTGACTAGTAAGAATCTTAAAACCTATGTATTGATATCTGTCTGGAAGTGAGTCAAGTGGGTGTAAAGCCGCATAAACACAGCCGTGAAAAGCAGCTAAACGCCATTATAAAAATAAATTACTTTTAAAAACCCGTAAAACAAAGACAGTGAAAGAGAGAGAAATTCTTACAAAATTCGTTCAGAGGCTGTGATGCAACCTGGATTGACCATATCTAGACCCACAGCTGGATGAGACATAAGGGGGGACACTCTTGGGGCTGAAAGGTTGGGTGAGGTTGGGTGAGCAAACGCCGACCCTTTAAAGTAATACTGCGTGGTACCCATCCCATGGGTCCCAAATCTCCAGGTTCAAGGGCATCTTCCTACATCGAAAACATGCATGAGAAACCCAGAAGATGGTACACCGTGTGATTTTGGAAGGTTTCTAATACGCACCTCATTTCTCATCTCCTTGTGCTCGGGTTCGCCTTTCCAGCTACTTTACTAGCAATCTCCGTACTTGGAGAATCAGCACCTTTAAGCTCCTGTTCCCTACAGGTTGCAATTTGTCCTGAGGATGAACGGGAAGACGGGCAACCAATGAGAGACTAGATCTAGGTGTTGGGACAGGCACAGGTCACTCTATTTTCCCATCAGGAAGAAGAATTAACCACAGGCTCAGCCTGTGGCCCAGAAGCAGAATAGGGCCTGAGGCAATCCCGCGCTTTTGCGGCCAGCTCCCAAAAAAGCGAGTTGAAAAATGGAGCTCAGGGACACTGCAATTCACAAACCCGCAGAGTTATAAATGATAACTCTCATCCACAGATATATTGAGGGAAGGCAACGAAGAGGATTTGAAAGCAAGGCAGAATTGCAGGAAACAGATTTCAGGAGGTAGATTCGAAACGCCTTTAAAGCACATGAAAAGCGGCAAAACGTCGAGAATGATGCCCTTGGCCAAAAAGGGCGTATGCGTTTTTTCCTGAATATATTCAGGAAAAAACGCATACGCCCTTTTTGGCCAACCAAGCAACCTGGAAAGGCAAATCAGCGCTACAAAGAAGTCTCGCTTCCCATCGGTCAAAAGGGTCATGCTGCAAAAAGTGTCAAAACCAGAAATGCAGGACAGGCCATGGAGAAATGACAGCCTTGCTACGCTGATGGGCGGGATGTAAATTGCCAACAGCCACTCTGGAGTAGTATACGGTGTGTCCTGAAACATCGAAAAAACACAGCTTAGGGAGCATAGGGCACGTCCACTCATGGGCGTATAAATTGGGAAAACTAAAAATCAGCAAGACACAGGCACCCCAATGTTTAGGGCTGCTCTGTTGACAAGAACCTCCACTTCATGACACCTTAAATATCCCAGGAAAGAGAAAAATGGATAAAGAAGTTGTGGTCCTTATGTACAATGGAATATCACTCAGACATGAAATCAATGTCATAAGGCTAGTAGAAGCAAGATGAGTGGATTTAGGTACGACGATTCTAAGTGAAATAAGTAACACAGAAATAGACACTTATCATAAGCTATCACTTAGAGAGGGAATGTAAAAACCGCTACACTTGAACTGAATTACAAAACAGAACAGCGTCACACGTTTAGAAAACACACTATGGCTGCTTAACGGGAAAGGTGAGGTGGGGTGATGCATAAAACAAGGGTTTCAAATTCGCTCAGATACCGTTCCATACACCCAATATGTAATAGACAAGACCTACTCCTTGCTCTGTGAACTGGACTCAACACCCCCTATTCACCGCACAAGAATATATGTGACTAGTAAGAATCTTAAAACCTATGTATTGATATCTGTCTGGAAGTGAGTCAAGTGGGTGTAAAGCCGCATAAACACAGCCGTGAAAAGCAGCTAAACCCCATTATAAAAATAAATTACTTTTAAAAACCCGTAAAACAAAGACAGTGAAAGAGAGAGAAATTCTTACAAAATTCGTTCAGAGGCTGTGATGCAACCTGGATTGACCATATCTAGACCCACAGCTGGATGAGACATAAGGGGGGACACTCTTGGGTCTGAAAGGTTGGGTGAGGTTGGGTGAGCAAACGCAGACCCTTTAAAGTAATACTGCGTGGTACCCATCCCATGGGTCCCAAATCTCCAGGTTCAAGGGCATCTTCCTACATCGAAAACATGCATGAGAATCCCAGAAGATGGTACACCGTGTGATTTTGAAAGGTTTCTAATACGCACCTCATTTCTCATCTCCTTGTGCTCGGGTTCGCCTTTCCAGCTACTTTACTAGCAATCTCCCTACTTGGAGAATCAGCACCTTTAAGCTCCTGTTCCCTACAGGTTGCAATTTGTCCTGAGGATGAACGGGAAGAGGGGCAACCAATGAGAGACTAGATCTAGGTGTTGGGACAGGCACAGGTCACTCTATTTTCCCATCAGGAAGAAGAATTAACCACAGGCTCAGCCTGCCGCCCAGAAGCAGAATAGGGCCTGAGGCAATCCCGCGCTTTTGCGGCCAGCTCCCAAAAAAGCGAGTTGAAAAATGGAGATCAGGGACACTGCAATTCACAAACCCGCAGAGTTATAAATGATAACTCTCATCCACAGATATATTGAGGGAAGGCAACGAAGAGGATTTGAAAGCAAGGCAGAATTGCAGGAAACAGATTTCAGGAGGTAGATTCGAAACGCCTTTAAAGCACATGAAAAGCGGCAAAACGTCGACAATGATGCCCTTGGCCAAAAAGGGCGTATGCGTTTTTTCCTGAATATATTCAGGAAAAAACGCATACGCCCTTTTTGGCCAACCAAGCAACCTGGAAAGGCAAATCAGCGCTACATAGAAGTCTCGCTTCCCATCGGTCAAAAGGGTCATGCTGCAAAAAGTGTCAAAACCAGAAATGCAGGACAGGCCATGGAGAAATGACAGACTTGCTACGCTGATGGGCGGGATGTAAATTGCCAACAGCCACTCTGGAGTAGTATACGGTGTGTCCTGAAACATCGAAAAAACACAGCATAGGGAGCATAGGGCACGTCCACTCATGGGCGTATAAATTGAGAAAATTAAAAATCAGCAAGACACAGGCACCCCAATGTTTAGGGCTGCTCTGTTGACAAGAATCTCCACTTCATGACACCTTAAATATCCCAGGAAAGAGAAAAATGGATAAAGAAGTTGTGGTCCTTATGTACAATGGAATATCACTCAGACATGAAATCAGTGTCATAAGGCTAGTAGAAGCAAGATGAGTGGATTTAGGTACGACGATTCTAAGTGAAATAAGTCACACAGAAATAGACACTTATCATAAGCTATCACTTATAGAGGGAATGTAAAAACCGCTACACTTGAACTGAATTACAAAACAGAACAGAGTCACACGTTTAGAAAACACACTATGGCTGCTTAAAGGGAAAGGTGAGGTGGGGTGATGCATAAAACAAGGGTTTCAAATTCGCTCAGATACCGTTCCATACACCCAATATGTAATAGACAAGACCTACTCCTTGATCAGTGAACTGGACTCAACACCCCCTATTCACCGCACAAGAATATGTGTGACTAGTAAGAATCTTAAAACCTATGTATTGATATCTGTCTGGAAGTGAGTCAAGTGGGTGTAAAGCCGCATAAACACAGCCGTGAAAAGCAGCTAAACCCCATTATAAAAATAAATTACTTTTAAAAACCCGTAAAACAAAGACAGTGAAAGAGAGAGAAATTCTTACAAAATTCGTTCAGAGGCTGTGATGCAACCTGGATTGACCATATCTAGACCCACAGCTGGATGAGACATAAGGGTGGACACTCTTGGGGCTGAAAGGTTGGGTGAGGTTGGGTGAGCAAACGCAGACCCTTTAAAGTAATACTGCCTGGTACACATCCCATGGGTCCCAAATCTCCAGGTTCAAGGGCATCTTCCTACATCGAAAACATGCATGAGAAACCCAGAAGATGGTACACCGTGTGATTTTGAAAGGTTTCTAATACGCACCTCATTTCTCATCTCCTTGTGCTCGGGTTCGCCTTTCCAGCTACTTTACTAGCAATCTCCCTACTTGGAGAATCAGCACCTTTAAGCTCCTGTTTCCTACAGGTTGCAATTTGTCCTAAGGATGAACTGGAAGAGGGGCAACCAATGAGAGACTAGATCTAGGTGTTGGGACAGGCACAGGTCACTCTATTTTCCCATCAGGAAGAAGAATTAACCACAGGCTCAGCCTGCGGCCCAGAAGCAGAATAGGGCCTGAGGCAATCCCGCGCTTTTGCGGCCAGCTCCCAAAAAAGCGAGTTGAAAAATGGAGCTCAGGGACACTGCAATTCACAAACCCGCAGAGTTATAAATGATAACTCTCATCCACAGATATTTTGAGGGAAGGCAACGAAGAGGATTTGAAAGCAAGGCAGAATTGCAGGAAACAGATTTCAGGAGGTAGATTCGAATCGCCTTTAAAGCACATGAAAAGCGGCAAAACGTCAAGAATGATGCCCTTGGCCAAAAAGGGCGTATGCGTTTTTTCCTGAATATATTCAGGAAAAAACGCATACGCCCTTTTTGGCCAACCAAGCAACCTGGAAAGGCAAATCAGCACTACAAAGAAGTCTCGCTTCCCATCGGTCAAAAGGGTCATGCTGCAAAAAGTGTCAAAACCAGAAATGCAGGACAGGCCATGGAGAAATGGCAGCCTTGCTACGCTGATGGGCGGGATGTAAATTGCCAACAGCCACTCTGGAGTAGTGTACGGTGTGTCCTGAAACATCGAAAAAACACAGCTTAGGGAGCATAGGGCACGTCCACTCATGGGCGTATAAATTGGGAAAACTAAAAATCAGCAAGACACAGGCACCCCAATGTTTAGGGCTGCTCTGTTGACAAGAACCTCCACTTCATGACACCTTAAATATCCCAGGAAAGAGAAAAAAGGATAAAGAAGTTGTGGTCCTTATGTACAATGGAATATCACTCAGACATGAAATCAATGTCATAAGGCTAGTAGAAGCAAGATGAGTGGATTTAGGTACGACGATTCTAAGTGAAATAAGTCACACAGAAATAGACACTTATCATAAGCTATCACTTATAGACGGAATGTAAAAACCGCTACACTTGAACTGAATTACAAAACAGAACAGAGTCACACGTTTAGAAAACACACTATGGCTGCTTAACGGGAAAGGTGAGGTGGGGTGATGCATAAAACAAGGGTTTCAAATTCGCTCAGATACCGTTCCATACACCCAATATGTAATAGACTAGACCTACTCCTTGCTCAGTGAACTGGACTCAACACCCCCTATTCACCACACAAGAATATATGTGACTAGTAAGAATCTTAAAACCTATGTATTGATATCTGTCTGGAAGTGAGTCAAGTGGGTGTAAAGCCGCATAAACACAGCCGTGAAAAGCAGCTAAACCCCATTATAAAAATAAATTACTTTTAAAAACCCGTAAAACAAAGACAGTGAAAGAGAGAGAAATTCTTACAAAATTCGTTCAGAGGCTGTGATGCAACCTGGATTGACCATATCTAGACCCACAGCTGGATGAGACATAAGGGTGGACACTCTTGGGGCTGAAAGGTTGGGTGAGGTTGGGTGAGCAAACGCAGACCCTTTAAAGTAATACTGCCTGGTACCCATCCCATGGGTCCCAAATCTCCAGGTTCAAGGGCATCTTCCTACATCGAAAACATGCATGAGAAACCCAGAAGATGGTACACCGTGTGATTTTGAAAGGTTTCTAATACGCACCTCATTTCTCATCTCCTTGTGCTCGGGTTCGCCTTTCCAGCTACTTTACTAGCAATCTCCCTACTTGGAGAATCAGCACCTTTAAGCTCCTGTTCCCTACAGGTTGCAATTTGTCCTGAGGATGAACGGGAAGAGGGGCAACCAATGAGAGACTAGATCTAGGTGTTGGGACAGGCACAGGTCACTCTATTTTCCCATCAGGAAGAAGAATTAACCACAGGCTCAGCCTGCCGCCCAGAAGCAGAATATGTCCTGAGGCAATCCCGCGCTTTTGCGGCCAGCTCCCAAAAAAGCGAGTTGAAAAATGGAGATCAGGGACACTGCAATTCACAAACCCGCAGAGTTATAAATGATAACTCTCATCCACAGATATATTGAGGGAAGGCAACGAAGAGGATTTGAAAGCAAGGCAGAATTGCAGGAAACAGATTTCAGGAGGTAGATTCGAAACGCCTTTAAAGCACATGAAAAGCGGCAAAACGTCGACAATGATGCCCTTGGCCAAAAAGGGCGTATGCGTTTTTTCCTGAATATATTCAGGAAAAAACGCATACGCCCTTTTTGGCCAACCAAGCAACCTGGAAAGGCAAATCAGCGCTACATAGAAGTCTCGCTTCCCATCGGTCAAAAGGGTCATGCTGCAAAAAGTGTCAAAACCAGAAATGCAGGACAGGCCATGGAGAAATGACAGCCTTGCTACGCTGATGGGCGGGATGTAAATTGCCAACAGCCACTCTGGAGTAGTATACGGTGTGTCCTGAAACATCGAAAAAACACAGCATAGGGAGCATAGGGCACGTCCACTCATGGGCGTATAAATTGGGAAAATTAAAAATCAGCAAGACACAGGCACCCCAATGTTTAGGGCTGCTCTGTTGACAAGAATCTCCACTTCATGACACCTTAAATATCCCAGGAAAGAGAAAAATGGATAAAGAAGTTGTGGTCCTTATGTACAATGGAATATCACTCAGACATGAAATCAATGTCATAAGGCTAGTAGAAGCAAGATGAGTGGATTTAGGTACGACGATTCTAAGTGAAATAATTCACACAGAAATAGACACTTATCATAAGCTATCACTTAGAGAGGGAATGTAAAAACCGCTACACTTGAACTGAATTACAAAACAGAACAGAGTCACACGTTTAGAAAACACACTATGGCTGCTTAACGGGAAAGGTGAGGTGGGGTGATGCATAAAACAAGGGTTTCAAATTCGCTCAGATACCGTTCCATACACCCAATATGTAATAGACAAGACCTACTCCTTGCTCAGTGAACTGGACTCAACACCCCCTATTCACCGCACAAGAATATATGTGACTAGTAAGAATCTTAAAACCTATGTATTGATATCTGTCTGGAAGTGAGTCAAGTGGGTGTAAAGCCGCATAAACACAGCCGTGAAAAGCAGCTAAACGCCATTATAAAAATAAATTACTTTTAAAAACCCGTAAAACAAAGACAGTGAAAGAGAGAGAAATTCTTACAAAATTCGTTCAGAAGCTGTGATGCAACCTGGATTGACCATATCTAGACCCACAGCTGGATGAGACATAAGGGGGGACACTCTTGGGGCTGAAAGGTTGGGTGAGGTTGGGTGAGCAAACGCAGACCCTTTAAAGTAATACTGCGTGGTACCCATCCCATGGGTCCCAAATCTCCAGGTTCAAGGGCATCTTCCTACATCGAAAACATGCATGAGAAACCCAGAAGATGGTACACCGTGTGATTTTGAAAGGTTTCTAATACGCACCTCATTTCTCATCTCCTTGTGCTCGGGTTCGCCTTTCCAGCTACTTTACTAGCAATCTCCCTACTTGGAGAATCAGCACCTTTAAGCTCCTGTTCCCTACAGGTTGCAATTTGTCCTGAGGATGAACGGGAAGAGGGGCAACCAATGAGAGACTAGATCTAGGTGTTGGGACAGGCACAGGTCACTCTATTTTCCCATTAGGAAGAAGAATTAACCACAGGCTCAGCCTGCCGCCCAGAAGCAGAATAGGTCCTGAGGCAATCCCGCGCTTTTGCGGCCAGCTCCCAAAAAAGCGAGTTGAAAAATGGAGATCAGGGACACTGCAATTCACAAACCCGCAGAGTTATAAATGATAACTCTCATCCACAGATATATTGAGGGAAGGCAACGAAGAGGATTTGAAAGCAAGGCAGAATTGGAGGAAACAGGTTTCAGGAGGTAGATTCGAATCGCCTTTAAAGCACATGAAAAGCGGCAAAACGTCAACAATGATGCCCTTGGCCAAAAAGGGCGTATGCGTTTTTTCCTGAATATATTCAGGAAAAAACGCATACGCCCTTTTTGGCCAACCAAGCAACCTGGAAAGGCAAATCAGCGCTACAAAGAAGTCTCGCTTCCCATCGGTCAAAAGGGTCATGCTGCAAAAAGTGTCAAAACCAGAAATGCAGGACAGGCCATGGAGAAATGGCAGCCTTGCTACGCTGATGGGCGGGATGTAAATTGCCAACAGCCACTCTGGAGAAGTGTTCGGTGTGTCCTGAAACATCGAAAAAACACAGCTTAGGGAGCATAGGGCACGTCCACTCATGGGCGTATAAATTGGGAAAACTAAAAATCAGCAAGACACAGGCACCCCAAAGTTTAGGGCTGCTCTGTTGACAAGAACCTCCACTTCATGACACCTTAAATATCCCAGGAAAGAGAAAAATGGATAAAGAAGTTGTGGTCCTTATGTACAATGGAATATCACTCAGACATGAAATCAGTGTCATAAGGCTAGTAGAAGCAAGATGAGTGGATTTAGGTACGACGATTCTAAGTGAAATAAGTCACACAGAAATAGACACTTATCATAAGCTATCACTTATAGAGGGAATGTAAAAACCACTACACTTGAACTGAATTACAAAACAGAACAGAGTCACACGTTTAGAAAACACACTATGGCTGCTTAACGGGAAAGGTGAGGTGGGGTGATGCATAAAACAAGGGTTTCAAATTCGCTCAGATACCGTTCCATACACCCAATATGTAATAGACAAGACCTACTCCTTGCTCAGTGAACTGGACTCAACACCCCCTATTCACCGCACAAGAATATATGTGACTAGTAAGAATCTTAAAACCTATGTATTGATATCTGTCTGGAAGTGAGTCAAGTGGGTGTAAAGCCGCATAAACACAGCCGTGAAAAGCAGCTAAACGCCATTATAAAAATAAATTACTTTTAAAAACCCGTAAAACAAAGACAGTGAAAGAGAGAGAAATTCTTACAAAATTCGTTCAGAGGCTGTGATGCAACCTGGATTGACCATATCTAGACCCACAGCTGGATGAGACATAAGGGGGGACACTCTTGGGGCTGAAAGGTTGGGTGAGGTTGGGTGAGCAAACGCAGACCCTTTAAAGTAATACTGCGTGGTACCCATCCCATGGGTCCCAAATCTCCAGGTTCAAGGGCATCTTCCTACATCGAAAACATGCATGAGAAACCCAGAAGATGGTACACCGTGTGATTTTGAAAGGTTTCTAATACGCACCTCATTTCTCATCTCCTTGTGCTCGGGTTCGCCTTTCCAGCTACTTTACTAGCAATCTCCCTACTTGGAGAATCAGCACCTTTAAGCTCCTGTTCCCTACAGGTTGCAATTTGTCCTGAGGATGAACGGGAAGAGGGGCAACCAATGAGAGACTAGAACTAGGTGTTGGGACAGGCACAGGTCACTCTATTTTCCCATCAGGAAGAAGAATTAACCACAGGCTCAGCCTGCCGCCCAGAAGCAGAATAGGTCCTGAGGCAATCCCGCGCTTTTGCGGCCAGCTCCCAAAAAAGCGAGTGGAAAAATGGAGCTCAGGGACACTGCAATTCACAAACCCGCAGAGTTATAAATGATAACTCTCATCCACAGATATATTGAGGGAAGGCAACGAAGAGGATTTGAAAGCAAGGCAGAATTGCAGGAAACAGATTTCAGGAGGTAGATTCGAAACGCCTTTAAAGCACATGAAAAGCGGCAAAACGTCGACAATGATGCCCTTGGCCAAAAAGGGCGTATGCGTTTTTTCCTGAATATATTCAGGAAAAAACGCATACGCCCTTTTTGGCCAACCAAGCAACCTGGAAAGGCAAATCAGCGCTACAAAGAAGTCTCGCTTCCCATCGGTCAAAAGGGTCATGCTGCAAAAAGTGTCAAAACCAGAAATGCAGGACAGGCCATGGAGAAATGACAGCCTTGCTACGCTGATGGGCGGGATGTAAATTGCCAACAGCCATCTGGAGTAGTATACGGTGTGTCCTGAAACATCGAAAAAACACAGCATAGGGAGCATAGGGCACGTCCACTCATGGGCGTATAAATTGGGAAAACTAAAAATCAGCAAGACACAGGCACCCCAATGTTTAGGGCTGCTCTGTTGACAAGAATCTCCACTTCATGACACCTTAAATATCCCAGGAAAGAGAAAAATGGATAAAGAAGTTGTGGTCCTTATGTACAATGGAATATTACTCAGACATGAAATCAATGTCATAAGGCTAGTAGAAGCAAGATGAGTGGATTTAGGTACGACGATTCTAAGTGAAATAAGTCACACAGAAATAGACACTTATCATAAGCTATCACTTAGAGAGGGAATGTAAAAACCGCTACACTTGAACTGAATTACAAAACAGAACAGAGTCACACGTTTAGAAAACACACTATGGCTGCTTAACGGGAAAGGTGAGGTGGGGTGATGCATAAAACAAGGGTTTCAAATTCGCTCAGATACCGTTCCATATACCCAATATGTAATAGACAAGACCTACTCCTTGCTCAGTGAACTGGACTCAACACCCCCTATTCACCGCACAAGAATATATGTGACTAGTAAGAATCTTAAAACCTATGTATTGATATCTGTCTGGAAGTGAGTCAAGTGGGTGTAAAGCCGCATAAACACAGCCGTGAAAAGCAGCTAAACGCCATTATAAAAATAAATTACTTTTAAAAACCCGTAAAACAAAGACAGTGAAAGAGAGAGAAATTCTTACAAAATTCGTTCAGAGGCTGTGATGCAACCTGGATTGACCATATCTAGACCCACAGCTGGATGAGACATAAGGGGGGACACTCTTGGGGCTGAAAGGTTGGGTGAGGTTGGGTGAGCAAACGCAGACCCTTTAAAGTAATACTGCGTGGTACCCATCCCATGGGTCCCAAATCTCCAGGTTCAAGGGCATCTTCCTACATCGAAAACATGCATGAGAAACCCAGAAGATGGTACACCGTGTGATTTTGAAAGGTTTCTAATACGCACCTCATTTCTCATCTCCTTGTGCTCGGGTTCGCCTTTCCAGCTACTTTACTAGCAATCTCCCTACTTGGAGAATCAGCACCTTTAAGCTCCTGTTCCCTACAGGTTGCAATTTGTCCTGAGGATGAACGGGAAGAGGTGCAACCAATGAGAGACTAGATCTAGGTGTTGGGACAGGCACAGGTCACTCTATTTTCCCATCAGGAAGAAGAATTAACCACAGGCTCAGCCTGCGGCCCAGAAGCAGAATAGGGCCTGAGGCAATCCCGCGCTTTTGCGGCCAGCTCCCAAAAAAGCGAGTTGAAAAATGGAGCTCAGGGACACTGCAATTCACAAACCCGCAGAGTTATAAATGATAACTCTCATCCACAGATATATTGAGGGAAGGCAACGAAGAGGATTTGAAAGCAAGGCAGAATTGGAGGAAACAGGTTTCAGGAGGTAGATTCGAATCGCCTTTAAAGCACATGAAAAGCGGCAAAACGTCAACAATGATGCCCTTGGCCAAAAAGGGCGTATGCGTTTTTTCCTGAATATATTCAGGAAAAAACGCATACGCCCTTTTTGGCCAACCAAGCAACCTGGAAAGGCAAATCAGCGCTACAAAGAAGTCTCGCTTCCCATCGGTCAAAAGGGTCATGCTGCAAAAAGTGTCAAAACCAGAAATGCAGGACAGGCCATGGAGAAATGGCAGCCTTGCTACGCTGATGGGCGGGATGTAAATTGCCAACAGCCACTCTGGAGAAGTGTACGGTGTGTCCTGAAACATCGAAAAAACACAGCTTAGGGAGCATAGGGCACGTCCACTCATGGGCGTATAAATTGGGAAAACTAAAAATCAGCAAGACACAGGCACCCCAAAGTTTAGGGCTGCTCTGTTGACAAGAACCTCCACTTCATGACACCTTAAATATCCCAGGAAAGAGAAAAATGGATAAAGAAGTTGTGGTCCTTATGTACAATGGAATATCACTCAGACATGAAATCAGTGTCATAAGGCTAGTAGAAGCAAGATGAGTGGATTTAGGTACGACGATTCTAAGTGAAATAAGTCACACAGAAATAGACACTTATCATAAGCTATTACTTATAGAGGGAATGTAAAAACCGCTACACTTGAACTGAATTACAAAACAGAACAGAGTCACACGTTTAGAAAACACACTATGACTGCTTAACGGGAAAGGTGAGGTGGGGTGATGCATAAAACAAGGGTTTCAAATTCGCTCAGATACCGTTCCATACACCCAATATGTAATAGACAAGACCTACTCCTTGCTCAGTGAACTGGACTCAACACCCCCTATTCACCGCACAAGAATATATGGGACTAGTAAGAATCTTAAAACCTATGTATTGATATCTGTCTGGAAGTGAGTCAAGTGGGTGTAAAGCCGCATAAACACAGCCGTGAAAAGCAGCTAAACCCCATTATAAAAATAAATTACTTTTAAAAACCCGTAAAACAAAGACAGTGAAAGAGAGAGAAATTCTTACAAAATTCGTTCAGAGGCTGTGATGCAACCTGGATTGACCATATCTAGACCCACAGCTGGATGAGACATAAGGGGGGACCCTCTTGGGGCTGAAAGGTTGGGTGAGGTTGGGTGAGCAAACGCAGACCCTTTAAAGTAATACTGCGTGGTACCCATCCCATGGGTCCCAAATCTCCAGGTTCAAGGGCATCTTCCTACATCGAAAACATGCATGAGAAACCCAGAAGATGGTACACCGTGTGATTTTGAAAGGTTTCTAATACGCACCTCATTTCTCATCTCCTTGTGCTCGGGTTCGCCTTTCCAGCTACTTTACTAGCAATCTCCCTACTTGGAGAATCAGCACCTTTAAGCTCCTGTTCCCTACAGGTTGCAATTTGTCCTGAGGATGAACGGGAAGAGGGGCAACCAATGAGAGACTAGATCTAGGTGTTGGGACAGGCACAGGTCACTCTATTTTCCCATCAGGAAGAAGAATTAACCACAGGCTCAGCCTGCGGCCCAGAAGCAGAATAGGGCCTGAGGCAATCCCGCGCTTTTGCGGCCAGCTCCCAAAAAAGCGAGTTGAAAAATGGAGCTCAGGGACACTGCAATTCACAAACCCGCAGAGTTATAAATGATAACTCTCATCCACAGATATATTGAGGGAAGGCAACGAAGAGGATTTGAAAGCAAGGCAGAATTGCAGGAAACAGATTTCAGGAGGTAGATTCGAAACGCCTTTAAAGCACATGAAAAGCGGCAAAACGTCGAGAATGATGCCCTTGGCCAAAAAGTGCGTATGCGTTTTTTCCTGAATATATTCAGGAAAAAACGCATACGCCCTTTTTGGCCAACCAAGCAACCTTGAAAGGCAAATCAGCGCTACAAAGAAGTCTCGCTTCCCATTGGTCAAAAGGGTCATGCTGCAAAAAGTGTCAAAACCAGAAATGCAGGACAGGCCATGGAGAAATGACAGCCTTGCTACGCTGATGGGCGGGATGTAAATTGCCAACAGCCACTCTGGAGTAGTATACGGTGTGTCCTGAAACATCGAAAAAACACAGCTTAGGGAGCATAGGGCACGTCCACTCATGGGCGTATAAATTGGGAAAACTAAAAATCAGCAAGACACAGGCACCCCAAAGTTTAGGGCTGCTCTGTTGACAAGAACCTCCACTTCATGACACCTTAAATATCCCAGGAAAGAGAAAAATGGATAAAGAAGTTGTTGTCCTTATGTACAATGGAATATCACTCAGACATGAAATCAATGTCATAAGGCTAGTAGAAGCAAGATGAGTGGATTTAGGTACGACGATTCTAAGTGAAATAAGTCACACAGAAATAGACACTTATCATAAGCTATCACTTAGAGAGGGAATGTAAAAACCGCTACACTTGAACTGAATTACAAAACAGAACAGAGTCACACGTTTAGAAAACACACTATGGCTGCTTAACGGGAAAGGTGAGGTGGGGTGATGCATAAAACAAGGGTTTCAAATTCGCTCAGATACCGTTCCATACACCCAATATGTAATAGACAAGATCTACTCCTTACTCAGTGAACTGGACTCTACACCCCCTATTCACCGCACAAGAATATATGTGACTAGTAAGAATCTTAAAACCTATGTATTGATATCTGTCTGGAAGTGAGTCAAGTGGGTGTAAAGCCGCATAAACACAGCCGTGAAAAGCAGCTAAACGCCATTATAAAAATAAATTACTTTTAAAAACCCGTAAAACAAAGACAGTGAAAGAGAGAGAAATTCTTACAAAATTCGTTCAGAGGCTGTGATGCAACCTGGATTGACCATATCTAGACCCACAGCTGGATGAGACATAAGGGGGGACACTCTTGGGGCTGAAAGGTTGGGTGAGGTTGGGTGAGCAAACGCAGACCCTTTAAAGTAATACTGCGTGGTACCCATCCCATGGGTCCCAAATCTCCAGGTTCAAGGGCATCTTCCTACATCGAAAACATGCATGAGAAACCCAGAAGATGGTACACCGTGTGATTTTGAAAGGTTTCTAATACGCACCTCATTTCTCATCTCCTTGTGCTCGGGTTCGCCTTTCCAGCTACTTTACTAGCAATCTCCCTACTTGGAGAATCAGCACCTTTAAGCTCCTGTTCCCTACAGGTTGCAATATGTCCTGAGGATGAACGGGAAGAGGGGCAACCAATGAGAGACTAGATCTAGGTGTTGGGACAGGCACAGGTCACTCTATTTTCCCATCAGGAAGAAGAATTAACCACAGGCTCAGCCTGCCGCCCAGAAGCAGAATAGGTCCTGAGGCAATCCCGCGATTTTGCGGCCAGCTCCCATAAAAGCGAGTTGAAAAATGGAGATCAGGGACACTGCAATTCACAAACCCACAGAGTTATAAATGATAACTCTCATCCACAGATATATTGAGGGAAGGCAACGAAGAGGATTTGAAAGCAAGGCAGAATTGCAGGAAACAGATTTCAGGAGGTAGATTCGAAACGCCTTTAAAGCACATGAAAAGCGGCAAAACGTCGACAATGATGCCCTTGGCCAAAAAGGGCGTATGCGTTTTTTCCTGAATATATTCAGGAAAAAACGCATACGCCCTTTTTGGCCAACCAAGCAACCTGGAAAGGCAAATCAGCGCTACAAAGAAGTCTCGCTTCCCATCGGTCAAAAGGGTCATGCTGCAAAAAGTGTCAAAACCAGAAATGCAGGACAGGCCATGGAGAAATGGCAGCCTTGCTACGCTGATGGGCGGGATGTAAATTGACAACAGCCATCTGGAGTAGTATACGGTGTGTCCTGAAACATCGAAAAAACACAGCATAGGGAGCATAGGGCACGTCCACTCATGGGCGTATAAATTGGGAAAACTAAAAATCAGCAAGACACAGGCACCCCAATGTTTAGGGCTGCTCTGTTGACAAGAATCTCCACTTCATGACACCTTAAATATCCCAGGAAAGAGAAAAATGGATAAAGAAGTTGTGGTCCTTATGTACAATGGAATATCACTCAGACATGAAATCAATGTCATAAGGCTAGTAGAAGCAAGATGAGTGGATTTAGGTACGACGATTCTAAGTGAAATAAGTCACACAGAAATAGACACTTATCATAAGCTATCACTTAGAGAGGGAATGTAAAAACCGCTACACTTGAACTGAATTACAAAACAGAACAGAGTCACACGTTTAGAAAACACACTATGGCTGCTTAACGGGAAAGGTGAGGTGGGGTGATGCATAAAACAAGGGTTTCAAATTCGCTCAGATACCGTTCCATACACCCAATATGTAATAGACAAGACCTACTCCTTGCTCAGTGAACTGGACTCAACACCCCCTATTCACCGCACAAGAATATATGTGACTAGTAAGAATCTTAAAACCTATGTATTGATATCTGTCTGGAAGTGAGTCAAGTGGGTGTAAAGCCGCATAAACACAGCCGTGAAAAGCAGCTAAACGCCATTATAAAAATAAATTACTTTTAAAAACCCGTAAAACAAAGACAGTGAAAGAGAGAGAAATTCTTACAAAATTCGTTCAGAGGCTGTGATGCAACCTGGATTGACCATATCTAGACCCACAGCTGGATGAGACATAAGGGGGGACACTCTTGGGGCTGAAAGGTTGGGTGAGGTTGGGTGAGCAAACGCAGACCCTTTAAAGTAATACTGCGTGGTACCCATCCCATGGGTCCCAAATCTCCAGGTTCAAGGGCATCTTCCTACATCGAAAACATGCATGAGAAACCCAGAAGATGGTACACCGTGTGATTTTGAAAGGTTTCTAATACGCACCTCATTTCTCATCTCCTTGTGCTCGGGTTCGCCTTTCCAGCTACTTTACTAGCAATCTCCCTACTTGGAGAATCAGCACCTTTAAGCTCCTGTTCCCTACAGGTTGAAATTTGTCCTGAGGATGAACGGGAAGAGGGGCAACCAATGAGAGACTAGATCTAGGTGTTGGGACAGGCACAGGTCACTCTATTTTCCCATCAGGAAGAAGAATTAACCACAGGCTCAGCCTGCGGCCCAGATGCAGAATAGGGCCTGAGGCAATCCCGCGCTTTTGCGGCCAGCTCCCAAAAAAGCGAGTTGAAAAATGGAGCTCAGGGACACTGCAATTCACAAACCCGCAGAGTTATAAATGATAACTCTCATCCACAGATATATTGAGGGAAGGCAACGAAGAGGATTTGAAAGCAAGGCAGAATTGGAGGAAACAGGTTTCAGGAGGTAGATTCGAATCGCCTTTAAAGCACATGAAAAGCGGCAAAACTTCAACAATGATGCCCTTGGCCAAAAAGGGCGTATGCGTTTTTTCCTGAATATATTCAGGAAAAAACGCATACGCCCTTTTTGGCCAACCAAGCAACCTGGAAAGGCAAATCAGCGCTACAAAGAAGTCTCGCTTCCCATCGGTCAAAAGGGTCATGCTGCAAAAAGTGTCAAAACCAGAAATGCAGGACAGGCCATGGAGAAATGGCAGCCTTGCTACGCTGATGGGCGGGATGTAAATTGCCAACAGCCACTCTGGAGAAGTGTACGGTGTGTCCTGAAACATCGAAAAAACACAGCTTAGGGAGCATAGGGCACGTCCACTCATGGGCGTATAAATTGGGAAAACTAAAAATCAGCAAGACACAGGCACCCCAAAGTTTAGGGCTGCTCTGTTGACAAGAACCTCCACTTCATGACACCTTAAATATCCCAGGAAAGAGAAAAATGGATAAAGAAGTTGTGGTCCTTATGTACAATGGAATATCACTCAGACATGAAATCAGTGTCATAAGGCTAGTAGAAGCAAGATGAGTGGATTTAGGTACGACGATTCTAAGTGAAATAAGTCACACAGAAATAGACACTTATCATAAGCTATTACTTATAGAGGGAATGTAAAAACCGCTACACTTGAACTGAATTACAAAACAGAAGAGAGTCACACGTTTAGAAAACACACTATGACTGCTTAACGGGAAAGGTGAGGTGGGGTGATGCATAAAACAAGGGTTTCAAATTCGCTCAGATACCGTTCCATACACCCAATATGTAATAGACAAGACCTACTCCTTGCTCAGTGAACTGGACTCAACACCCCCTATTCACCGCACAAGAATATGTGTGACTAGTAAGAATCTTAAAACCTATGTATTGATATCTGTCTGGAAGTGAGTCAACTGGGTGTAAAGCCGCATAAACACAGCCGTGAAAAGCAGCTAAACCCCATTATAAAAATAAATTACTTTTAAAAACCCGTAAAACAAAGACAGTGAAAGAGAGAGAAATTCTTACAAAATTCGTTCAGAGGGTGTGATGCAACCTGGATTGACAATATCTAGACCCACAGCTGGATGAGACATAAGGGTGGACACTCTTGGGGCCGAAAGGTTGGGTGAGGTTGGGTGAGCAAACGCAGACCCTTTAAAGTAATACTGCCTGGTACCCATCACATGGGTCCCAAATCTCCAGGTTCAAGGGCATCTTCCTACATCGAAAACATGCATGAGAAACCCAGAAGATGGTACACCGTGTGATTTTGAAAGGTTTCTAATACGCACCTCATTTCTCATCTCCTTGTGCTGGGGTTCGCCTTTCCAGCTACTTTACTAGCAATCTCCCTACTTGGAGAATCAGCACCTTTAAGCTCCTGTTCCCTACAGGTTGCAATTTGTCCTGAGGATGAACGGGAAGAGGGGCAACCAATGAGAGACTAGATCTAGGTGTTGGGACAGGCACAGGTCACTCTATTTTCCCATCAGGAAGAAGAATTAACCACAGGCTCAGCCTGCGGCCCAGAAGCAGAATAGGGCCTGAGGCAATCCCGCGCTTTTGCGGCCAGCTCCCAAAAAAGCGAGTTGAAAAATGGAGCTCAGGGACACTGCAATTCACAAACCCGCAGAGTTATAAATGATAACTCTCATCCACAGATATATTGACGGAAGGCAACGAAGAGGATTTGAAAGCAAGGCAGAATTGCAGGAAACAGATTTCAGGAGGTAGATTCGAATCGCCTTTAAAGCACATGAAAAGCGGCAAAACGTCGAGAATGATGCCCTTGGCCAAAAAGGGCGTATGCGTTTTTTCCTGAATATATTCAGGAAAAAACGCATACGCCCTTTTTGGCCAACCAAGCAACCTGGAAAGGCAAATCAGCGCTACAAAGAAGTCTCGCTTCCCATCGGTCAAAAGGGTCATGCTGCAAAAAGTGTCAAAACCAGAAATGCAGGAAAGGCCATGGAGAAATGGCAGCCTTGCTACGCTGATGGGCGGGATGTAAATTGCCAACAGCCACTCTGGAGTAGTGTACGGTGTGTCCTGAAACATCGAAAAAACACAGCTTAGGGAGCATAGGGCACGTCCACTCATGGGCGTATAAATTGGGAAAACTAAAAATCAGCAAGACACAGGCACCCCAATGTTTAGGGCTGCTCTGTTGACAAGAACCTCCACTTCATGACACCTTAAATATCCCAGGAAAGAGAAAAAAGGATAAAGAAGTTGTGGTCCTTATGTACAATGGAATATCACTCAGACATGAAATCAATGTCATAAGGCTAGTAGAAGCAAGATGAGTGGATTTAGGTACGACGATTCTAAGTGAAATAAGTCACACAGAAATAGACACTTATCATAAGCTATCACTTATAGAGGGAATGTAAAAACCGCTACACTTGAACTGAATTACAAAACAGAACAGAGTCACACGTTTAGAAAACACACTATGGCTGCTTAACGGGAAAGGTGAGGTGGGGTGATGCATAAAACAAGGGTTTCAAATTCGCTCAGATACCGTTCCATACACCCAATATGTAATAGACAAGACCTACTCCTTGCTCAGTGAACTGCACTCAACACCCCCTATTCACCGCACAAGAATATATGTGACTAGTAAGAATCTTAAAACCTATGTATTGATATCTGTCTGGAAGTGAGTCAAGTGGGTGTAAAGCCGCATAAACACAGCCGTGAAAAGCAGCTAAACCCCATTATAAAAATAAATTACTTTTAAAAACCCGTAAAACAAAGACAGTGAAAGAGAGAGAAATTCTTACAAAATTCGTTCAGAGGCTGTGATGCAACCTGGATTGACCATATCTAGACCCACAGCTGGATGAGACATAAGGGTGGACACTCTTGGGTCTGAAAGGTTGGGTGAGGTTGGGTGAGCAAACGCAGACCCTTTAAAGTAATACTGCCTGGTACCCATCCCATGGGTCCCAAATCTCCAGGTTCAAGGGCATCTTCCTACATCGAAAACATGCATGAGAAACCCAGAAGATGGTACACTGTGTGATTTTGAAAGGTTTCTAATACGCACCTCATTTCTCATCTCCTTGTGCTCGGGTTCGCCTTTCCAGCTACTTTACTAGCAATCTCCCTACTTGGAGAATAAGCACCTTTAAGCTCCTGTTCCCTACAGGTTGCAATTTGTCCTGAGGATGAACGGGAAGAGGGGCAACCAATGAGAGACTAGATCTAGGTGTTGGGACAGGCACAGGTCACTCTATTTTCCCATCAGGAAGAAGAATTAACCACAGGCTCAGCCTGCCGCCCAGAAGCAGAATAGGGCCTGAGGCAATCCCGCGCGTTTGCGGCCAGCTCCCAAAAAAGCGAGTTGAAAAATGGAGATCAGGGACACTGCAAATCACAAACCCACAGAGTTATAAATGATAACTCTCATCCACAGATATATTGAGGGAAGGCAACGAAGAGGATTTGAAAGCAAGGCAGAATTGCAGGAAACAGATTTCAGGAGGTAGATTCGAAACGCCTTTAAAGCACATGAAAAGCGGCAAAACGTCGACAATGATGCCCTTGGCCAAAAAGGGCGTATGCGTTTTTTCCTGAATATATTCAGGAAAAAACGCATACGCCCTTTTTGGCCAACCAAGCAACCTGGAAAGGCAAATCAGCGCTACAAAGAAGTCTCGCTTCCCATCGGTCAAAAGGGTCATGCTGCAAAAAGTGTCAAAACCAGAAATGCAGGACAGGCCATGGAGAAATGACAGCCTTGCTACGCTGATGGGCAGGATGTAAATTGCCAACAGCCATCTGGAGTAGTATACGGTGTGTCGTGAAACATCGAAAAAACACAGCATAGGGAGCATAGGGCACGTCCACTCATGGGCGTATAAATTGGGAAAACTAAAAATCAGCAAGACACAGGCACCCCAATGTTTAGGGCTGCTCTGTTGACAAGAATCTCCACTTCATGACACCTTAAATATCCCAGGAAAGAGAAAAATGGATAAAGAAGTTGTGGTCCTTATGTACAATGGAATATCACTCAGACATGAAATCAATGTCATAAGCCTAGTAGAAGCAAGATGAGTGGATTTAGGTACGACGATTCTAAGTGAAATAAGTCACACAGAAATAGACACTTATCATAAGCTATCACTTAGAGAGGGAATGTAAAAACCGCTACACTTGAACTGAATTACAAAACAGAACAGAGTCACACGTTTAGAAAACACACTATGGCTGCTTAACGGGAAAGGTGAGGTGGGGTGATGCATAAAACAAGGGTTTCAAATTCGCTCAGATACCGTTCCATACACCCAATATGTAATAGACAAGACCTACTCCTTGCTCAGTGAACTGGACTCAACACCCCCTATTCACCGCACAAGAATATATGTGACTAGTAAGAATCTTAAAACCTATGTATTGATATCTGTCTGGAAGTGAGTCAAGTGGGTGTAAAGCCGCATAAACACAGCCGTGAAAAGCAGCTAAACGCCATTATAAAAATAAATTACTTTTAAAAACCCGTAAAACAAAGACAGTGAAAGAGAGAGAAATTCTTACAAAATTCGTTCAGAGGCTGTGATGCAACCTGGATTGACCATATCTAGACCCACAGCTGGATGAGACATAAGGGGGGACACTCTTGGGGCTGAAAGGTTGGGTGAGGTTGGGTGAGCAAACGCAGACCCTTTAAAGTAATACTGCGTGGTACCCATCCCATGGGTCCCAAATCTCCAGGTTCAAGGGCATCTTCCTACATCGAAAACATGCATGAGAAACCCAGAAGATGGTACACCGTGTGATTTTGAAAGGTTTCTAATACGCACCTCATTTCTCATCTCCTTGTGCTCGGGTTCGCCTTTACAGCTACTTTACTAGCAATCTCCCTACTTGGAGAATCAGCACCTTTAAGCTCCTGTTCCCTACAGGTTGCAATTTGTCCTGAGGATGAACGGGAAGAGGGGCAACCAATGAGAGACTAGATCTAGGTGTTGGGACAGGCACAGGTCACTCTATTTTCCCGTCAGGAAGAAGAATTAACCACAGGCTCAGCCTGCGGCCCAGATGCAGAATAGGGCCTGAGGCAATCCCGCGCTTTTGCGGCCAGCTCCCAAAAAAGCGAGTTGAAAAATGGAGCTCAGGGACACTGCAATTCACAAACCCGCAGAGTTATAAATGATAACTCTCATCCACAGATATATTGAGGGAAGGCAACGAAGAGGATTTGAAAGCAAGGCAGAATTGGAGGAAACAGGTTTCAGGAGGTAGATTCGAATCGCCTTTAAAGCACATTAAAAGCGGCAAAACGTCGACAATGATGCCCTTGGCCAAAAAGGGCGTATGCGTTTTTTCCTGAATATATTCAGGAAAAAACGCATACGCCCTTTTTGGCCAACCAAGCAACCTGGAAAGGCAAATCAGCGCTACAAAGAAGTCTCGCTTCCCATCGGTCAAAAGGGTCATGATGCAAAAAGTGTCAAAACCAGAAATGCAGGACAGGCCATGGAGAAATGACAGCCTTGCTTCGCTGATGGGCGGGATGTAAATTGCCAACAGCCATCTGGAGTAGTATACGGTGTGTCGTGAAACATCGAAAAAACACAGCATAGGGAGCATAGGGCACGTCCACTCATGGGCGTATAAATTGGGAAAACTAAAAATCAGCAAGACACAGGCACCCCAATGTTTAGGGCTGCTCTGTTGACAAGAATCTCCACTTCATGACACCTTAAATATCCCAGGAAAGAGAAAAATGGATAAAGAAGTTGTGGTCCTTATGTACAATGGAATATCACTCAGACATGAAATCAATGTCATAAGGCTAGTAGAAGCAAGATGAGTGGATTTAGGTACGACGATTCTAAGTGAAATAAGTCACACAGAAATAGACACTTATCATAAGCTATCACTTAGAGAGGGAATGTAAAAACCGCTACACTTGAACTGAATTACAAAACAGAACAGAGTCACACGTTTAGAAAACACACTATGGCTGCTTAACGGGAAAGGTGAGGTGGGGTGATGCATAAAACAAGGGTTTCAAATTCGCTCAGATACCGTTCCATACACCCAATATTAAATAGACAAGACCTACTCCTTGCTCAGTGAACTGGACTCAACACCCCCTATTCACCGCACAAGAATATATGTGACTAGTAAGAATCTTAAAACCTATGTATTGATATCTGTCTGGAAGTGAGTCAAGTGGGTGTAAAGCCGCATAAACACAGCCGTGAAAAGCAGCTAAACGCCATTATAAAAATAAATTACTTTTAAAAACCCGTAAAACAAAGACAGTGAAAGAGAGAGAAATTCTTACAAAATTCGTTCAGAGGCTGTGATGCAACCTGGATTGACCATATCTAGACCCACAGCTGGATGAGACATAAGGGGGGACACTCTTGGGGCTGAAAGGTTGGGTGAGGTTGGGTGAGCAAACGCAGACCCTTTAAAGTAATACTGCGTGGTACCCATCCCATGGGTCCCAAATCTCCAGGTTCAAGGGCATCTTCCTACATCGAAAACATGCATGAGAAACCCAGAAGATGGTACACCGTGTGATTTTGAAAGGTTTCTAATACGCACCTCATTTCTCATCTCCTTGTGCTCGGGTTCGCCTTTCCAGCTACTTTACTAGCAATCTCCCTACTTGGAGAATCAGCACCTTTAAGCTCCTGTTCCCTACAGGTTGCAATTTGTCCTGAGGATGAACGGGAAGAGGGGCAACCAATGAGAGACTAGATCTAGGTGTTGGGACAGGCACAGGTCACTCTATTTTCCCATTAGGAAGAAGAATTAACCACAGGCTCAGCCTGCCGCCCAGAAGCAGAATAGGTCCTGAGGCAATCCCGCGCTTTTGCGGCCAGCTCCCAAAAAAGCGAGTTGAAAAATGGAGCTCAGGGACACTGCAATTCACAAACCCGCAGAGTTATAAATGATAACTCTCATCCACAGATATATTGAGGGAAGGCAACGAAGAGGATTTGAAAGCAAGGCAGAATTGGAGGAAACAGGTTTCAGGAGGTAGATTCGAATCGCCTTTAAAGCACATTAAAAGCGGCAAAACGTCAACAATGATGCCCTTGGCCAAAAAGGGCGTATGCGTTTTTTCCTGAATATATTCAGGAAAAAACGCATACGCCCTTTTTGGCCAACCAAGCAACCTGGAAAGGCAAATCAGCGCTACAAAGAAGTCTCGCTTCCCATCGGTCAAAAGGGTCATGCTGCAAAAAGTCTCAAAACCAGAAATGCAGGACAGGCCGTGGAGAAATGGCAGCCTTGCTACGCTGATGGGCGGGATGTAAATTGCCAACAGCCACTCTGGAGAAGTGTACGGTGTGTCCTGAAACATCGAAAAAACACAGCTTAGGGAGCATAGGGCACGTCCACTCATGGGCGTATAAATTGGGAAAACTAAAAATCAGCAAGACACAGGCACCCCAAAGTTTAGGGCTGCTCTGTTGACAAGAACCTCCACTTCATGACACCTTAAATATCCCAGGAAAGAGAAAAATGGATAAAGAAGTTGTGGTCCTTATGTACAATGGAATATCACTCAGACATGAAATCAGTGTCATAAGGCTAGTAGAAGCAAGATGAGTGGATTTAGGTACGACGATTCTAAGTGAAATAAGTCACACAGAAATAGACACTTATCATAAGCTATCACTTATAGAGGGAATGTAAAAACCGCTACACTTGAACTGAATTACAAAACAGAACAGAGTCACACGTTTAGAAAACACACTATGGCTGCTTAACGGGAAAGGTGAGGTGGGGTGAGGCATAAAACAAGGGTTTCAAATTCGCTCAGATACCGTTCCATACACCCAATATGTAATAGACAAGACCTACTCCTTGCTCAGTGAACTGGACTCAACACCCCCTATTCACCGCACAAGAATATATGTGACTAGTAAGAATCTTAAAACCTATGTATTGATATCTGTCTGGAAGTGAGTCAAGTGGGTGTAAAGCCGCATAAACACAGCCGTGAAAAGCAGCTAAACCCCATTATAAAAATAAATTACTTTTAAAAACCCGTAAATCAAAGAAAGTGAAAGAGAGAGAAATTCTTACAAAATTCGTTCAGAGGCTGTGATGCAACCTGGATTGACCATATCTAGACCCACAGCTGGATGAGACATAAGGGGGGACACTCTTGGGGCTGAAAGGTTGGGTGAGGTTGGGTGAGCAAACGCAGACCCTTTAAAGTAATACTGCGTGGTACCCATCCCATGGGTCCCAAATCTCCAGGTTCAAGGGCATCTTCCTACATCGAAAACATGCATGAGAAACCCAGAAGATGGTACACCGTGTGATTTTGAAAGGTTTCTAATACGCACCTCATTTCTCATCTCCTTGTGCTCGGGTTCGCCTTTCCAGCTACTTTACTAGCAATCTCCCTACTTGGAGAATCAGCACCTTTAAGCTCCTATTCCCTACAGGTTGCAATTTGTCCTGAGGATGAACGGGAAGAGGGGCAACCAATGAGAGACTAGATCTAGGTGTTGGGACAGGCACAGGTCACTCTATTTTCCCATCAGGAAGAAGAATTAACCACAGGCTCAGCCTGCCGCCCAGAAGCAGAATAGGTCCTGAGGCAATCCCGCGCTTTTGCGGCCAGCTCCCAAAAAAGCGAGTTGAAAAATGGAGATCAGGGACACTGCAATTCACAAACCCGCAGAGTTATAAATGATAACTCTCATCCACAGATATATTGAGGGAAGGCAACGAAGAGGATTTGAAAGCAAGGCAGAATTGCAGGAAACAGATTTCAGGAGGTAGATTCGAAACGCCTTTAAAGCACATGAAAAGCGGCAAAACGTCGACAATGATGCCCTTGGCCAAAAAGGGCGTATGCGTTTTTTCCTGAATATATTCAGGAAAAAACGCATACGCCCTTTTTGGCCAACCAAGCAACCTGGAAAGGCAAATCAGCGCTACAAAGAAGTCTCGCTTCCCATCGGTCAAAAGGGTCATGCTGCAAAAAGTGTCAAAACCAGAAATGCAGGACAGGCCATGGAGAAATGACAGCCTTGCTACGCTGATGGGCGGGATGTAAATTGCCAACAGCCACTCGGGAGTAGTATACGGTGTGTCCTGAAACATCGAAAAAACACAGCATAGGGAGCATAGGGCACGTCCACTCATGGGCGTATAAATTGGGAAAACTAAAAATCAGCAAGACACAGGCACCCCAATGTTTAGGGCTGCTCTGTTGACAAGAACCTCCACTTCATGACATCTTAAATATCCCAGGAAAGAGAAAAATGGATAAAGAAGTTGTGGTCCTTATGTACAATGGAATATCACTCAGACATGAAATCAGTGTCATAAGGCTAGTAGAAGCAAGATGAGTGGATTTAGGTACGACGATTCTAAGTGAAATAAGTCACACAGAAATAGACACTTATCATAAGCTATCACTTAGAGAGGGAATGTAAAAACCGCTACACTTGAACTGAATTACAAAACAGAACAGAGTCACACGTTTAGAAAACACACTATGGCTGCTTAACGGGAAAGGTGAGGTGGGGTGATGCATAAAACAAGGGTTTCAAATTCGCTCAGATACCGTTCCATACACCCAATATGTAATAGACAAGACCTACTCCTTGCTCAGTGAACTGGACTCAACACCCCCTATTCACCGCACAAGAATATATGTGACTAGTAAGAATCTTAAAACCTATGTATTGATATCTGTCTGGAAGTGAGTCAAGTGGGTGTAAAGCCGCATAAACACAGCCGTGAAAAGCAGCTAAACGCCATTATAAAAATAAATTACTTTTAAAAACCCGTAAAACAAAGACAGTGAAAGAGAGAGAAATTCTTACAAAATTCGTTCAGAGGCTGTGATGCAACCTGGATTGACCATATCTAGACCCACAGCTGGATGAGACATAAGGGGGGACACTCTTGGGGCTGAAAGGTTGGGTGAGGTTGGGTGAGCAAACGCAGACCCTTTAAAGTAATACTGCGTGGTACCCATCCCATGGGTCCCAAATCTCCAGGTTCAAGGGCATCTTCCTACATCGAAAACATGCATGAGAAACCCAGAAGATGGTACACCGTGTGATTTTGAAAGGTTTCTAATACGCACCTCATTTCTCATCTCCATGTGCTCGGGTTTGCCTTTCCAGCTACTTTACTAGCAATCTCCCTACTTGGAGAATCAGCACCTTTAAGCTCCTGTTCCCTACAGGTTGCAATTTGTCCTGAGGATGAACGGGAAGAGGGGCAACCAATGAGAGACTAGATCTAGGTGTTGGGACAGGCACAGGTCACTCTATTTTCCCATCAGGAAGAAGAATTAACCACAGGCTCAGCCTGCGGCCCAGATGCAGAATAGGGCCTGAGGCAATCCCGCGCTTTTGCGGCCAGCTCCCAAAAAAGCGAGTTGAAAAATGGAGCTCAGGGACACTGCAATTCACAAACCCGCAGAGTTATAAATGATAACTCTCATCCACAGATATATTGAGGGAAGGCAACGAAGAGGATTTGAAAGCAAGGCAGAATTGGAGGAAACAGGTTTCAGGAGGTAGATTCGAATCGCCTTTAAAGCACATGAAAAGCGGCAAAACGTCAACAATGATGCCCTTGGCCAAAAAGGGCGTATGCGTTTTTTCCTGAATATATTCAGGAAAAAACGCATACGCCCTTTTTGGCCAACCAAGCAACCTGAAAAGGCAAATCAGCGCTACAAAGAAGTCTCGCTTCCCATCGGTCAAAAGGGTCATGCTGCAAAAAGTGTCAAAACCAGAAATGCAGGACAGGCCATGGAGAAATGGCAGCCTTGCTACGCTGATGGGCGGGATGTAAATTGCCAACAGCCACTCTGGAGAAGTGTACGGTGTGTCCGGAAACATCGAAAAAACACAGCTTAGGGAGCATAGGGCACGTCCACTCATGGGCGTATAAATTGGGAAAACTAAAAATCAGCAAGACACAGGCACCCCAAAGTTTAGGGCTGCTCTGTTGACAAGAACCTCCACTTCATGACACCTTAAATATCCCAGGAAAGAGAAAAATGGATAAAGAAGTTGTGGTCCTTATGTACAATGGAATATCACTCAGACATGAAATCAGTGTCATAAGGCTAGTAGAAGCAAGATGAGTGGATTTAGGTACGACGATTCTAAGTGAAATAAGTCACACAGAAATAGACACTTATCATAAGCTATCACTTATAGAGGGAATGTAAAAACCGCTACACTTGAACTGAATTACAAAACAGAACAGAGTCACACGTTTAGAAAACACACTATGGCTGCTTAACGGGAAAGGTGAGGTGGGGTGATGCATAAAACAAGGGTTTCAAATTCGCTCAGATACCGTTCCATACACCCAATATGTAATAGACAAGACCTACTCCTTGCTCAGTGAACTGGACTCAACACCCCCTATTCACCGCACAAGAATATGTGTGACTAGTAAGAATCTTAAAACCTATGTACTGATATCTGTCTGGAAGTGAGTCAAGTGGGTGTAAAGCCGCATAAACACAAACGTGAAAAGCAGCTAAACCCCATTATAAAAATAAATTACTTTTAAAAACCCGTAAAACAAAGACAGTGAAAGAGAGAGAAATTCTTACAAAATTCGTTCAGAGCCTGTGATGCAACCTGGATTGACCATATCTAGACCCACAGCTGGATGAGACATAAGGGTGGACACTCTTGGGGCTGAAAGGTTGGGTGAGGTTGGGTGAGCAAACGCAGACCCGTTAAAGTAATACTGCCTGGTACCCATCCCATGGGTCCCAAATCTCCAGGTTCAAGGGCATCTTCCTACATCGAAAACATGCATGAGAAACCCAGAAGATGGTACACCGTGTGATTTTGAAAGGTTTCTAATATGCACCTCATTCCTCATCTCCTTGTGCTCGGGTTCACCATTCCAGCTACTTTACTAGCAATCTCCCTACTTGGAGAATCAGCACCTTTAACCTCCTATTCCCTACAGGTTGCAATTTGTCCTGAGGATGAACGGGAAGAGGGGCAACCAATGAGAGACTAGATCTAGGTGTTGGGACAGGCACAGGTCACTCTATTTTCCCATCAGGAAGAAGAATTAACCACAGGCTCAACCTGCCGCCAGGAACCAGAATAGGTCCTGAGGCAATCCCGCGCTTTTGCGGCCAGCTCCCAAAAAAGCGAGTTGAAAAATGGAGCTCAGGGACACTGCAATTCACAAACCCACAGAGTTATAAATGATAACTCTCATCCACAGATATATTGAGGGAAGGCAACGAAGAGGATTTGAAAGCAAGGCAGAATTGCAGGAAACAGATTTCAGGAGGTAGATTCGAATCGCCTTTAAAGCACATGAAAAGCGGCAAAACGTCGAGAATGATGCCCTTGGCCAAAAAGGGCGTATGCGTTTTTTACTGAATATATTCAGGAAAAAACGCATACGCGCTTTTTGGTCAACCAAGCAACCTGGAAAGGCAAATCAGCGCTACAAAGAAGTCTCGCTTCCCATCGGTCAAAAGGGTCATGCTGCAAAAAGTGTCAAAACCAGAAATGCAGGACAGGCCATGGAGAAATGACAGCCTTGCTACGCTGATGGGCGGGATGTAAATTGCCAACAGCCACTCGGGAGTAGTATACGGTGTGTCCTGAAACATCGAAAAAACACAGCATAGGGAGCATAGGGCACGTCCACTCATGGGCGTATAAATTGGGAAAACTAAAAATCAGCAAGACACAGGCACCCCAATGTTTAGGGCTGCTCTGTTGACAAGAACCTCCACTTCATGACATCTTAAATATCCCAGGAAAGAGAAAAATGGATAAAGAAGTTGTGGTCCTTATGTACAATGGAATATCACTCAGACATGAAATCAATGTCATAAGCCTAGTAGAAGCAAGATGAGTGGATTTAGGTACGACGATTCTAAGTGAAATAAGTCACACAGAAATAGACACTTATCATAAGCTATCACTTAGAGAGGGAATGTAAAAACCGCTACACTTGAACTGAATTACAAAACAGAACAGAGTCACACGTTTAGAAAACACACTATGGCTGCTTAACGGGAAAGGTGAGGTGGGGTGATGCATAAAACAAGGGTTTCAAATTCGCTCAGATACCGTTCCATACACCCAATATGTAATAGACAAGACCTACTCCTTGCTCAGTGAACTGGACTCAACACCCCCTATTCACCGCACAAGAATATATGTGACTAGTAAGAATCTTAAAACCTATGTATTGATATCTGTCTGGAAGTGAGTCAAGTGGGTGTAAAGCCGCATAAACACAGCCGTGAAAAGCAGCTAAACGCCATTATAAAAATAAATTACTTTTAAAAACCCGTAAAACAAAGACAGTGAAAGAGAGAGAAATTCTTACAAAATTCGTTCAGAGGCTGTGATGCAACCTGGATTGACCATATCTAGACCCACAGCTGGATGAGACATAAGGGGGGACACTCTTGGGGCTGAAAGGTTGGGTGAGGTTGGGTGAGCAAACGCAGACCCTTTAAAGTAATACTGCGTGGTACCCATCCCATGGGTCCCAAATCTCCAGGTTCAAGGGCATCTTCCTACATCGAAAACATGCATGAGAAACCCAGAAGATGGTACACCGTGTGATTTTGAAAGGTTTCTAATACGCACCTCATTTCTCATCTCCATGTGCTCGGGTTTGCCTTTCCAGCTACTTTACTAGCAATCTCCCTACTTGGAGAATCAGCACCTTTAAGCTCCTGTTCCCTACAGGTTGCAATTTGTCCTGAGGATGAACGGGAAGAGGGGCAACCAATGAGAGACTAGATCTAGGTGTTGGGACAGGCACAGGTCACTCTATTTTCCCATCAGGAAGAAGAATTAACCACAGGCTCAGCCTGCGGCCCAGATGCAGAATAGGGCCTGAGGCAATCCCGCGCTTTTGCGGCCAGCTCCCAAAAAAGCGAGTTGAAAAATGGAGCTCAGGGACACTGCAATTCACAAACCCGCAGAGTTATAAATGATAACTCTCATCCACAGATATATTGAGGGAAGGCAACGAAGAGGATTTGAAAGCAAGGCAGAATTGGAGGAAACAGGTTTCAGGAGGTAGATTCGAATCGCCTTTAAAGCACATGAAAAGCGGCAAAACGTCAACAATGATGCCCTTGGCCAAAAAGGGCGTATGCGTTTTTTCCTGAATATATTCAGGAAAAAACGCATACGCCCTTTTTGGCCAACCAAGCAACCTGAAAAGGCAAATCAGCGCTACAAAGAAGTCTCGCTTCCCATCGGTCAAAAGGGTCATGCTGCAAAAAGTGTCAAAACCAGAAATGCAGGACAGGCCATGGAGAAATGGCAGCCTTGCTACGCTGATGGGCGGGATGTAAATTGCCAACAGCCACTCTGGAGAAGTGTACGGTGTGTCCGGAAACATCGAAAAAACACAGCTTAGGGAGCATAGGGCACGTCCACTCATGGGCGTATAAATTGGGAAAACTAAAAATCAGCAAGACACAGGCACCCCAAAGTTTAGGGCTGCTCTGTTGACAAGAACCTCCACTTCATGACACCTTAAATATCCCAGGAAAGAGAAAAATGGATAAAGAAGTTGTGGTCCTTATGTACAATGGAATATCACTCAGACATGAAATCAGTGTCATAAGGCTAGTAGAAGCAAGATGAGTGGATTTAGGTACGACGATTCTAAGTGAAATAAGTCACACAGAAATAGACACTTATCATAAGCTATCACTTATAGAGGGAATGTAAAAACCGCTACACTTGAACTGAATTACAAAACAGAACAGAGTCACACGTTTAGAAAACACACTATGGCTGCTTAACGGGAAAGGTGAGGTGGGGTGATGCATAAAACAAGGGTTTCAAATTCGCTCAGATACCGTTCCATACACCCAATATGTAATAGACAAGACCTACTCCATGCTCAGTGAACTGGACTCAACACCCCCTATTCACCGCACAAGAATATGTGTGACTAGTAAGAATCTTAAAACCTATGTACTGATATCTGTCTGGAAGTGAGTCAAGTGGGTGTAAAGCCGCATAAACACAAACGTGAAAAGCAGCTAAACCCCATTATAAAAATAAATTACTTTTAAAAACCCGTAAAACAAAGACAGTGAAAGAGAGAGAAATTCTTACAAAATTCGTTCAGAGCCTGTGATGCAACCTGGATTGACCATATCTAGACCCACAGCTGGATGAGACATAAGGGTGGACACTCTTGGGGCTGAAAGATTGGGTGAGGTTGGGTGAGCAAACGCAGACCCGTTAAAGTAATACTGCCTGGTACCCATCCCATGGGTCCCAAATCTCCAGGTTCAAGGGCATCTTCCTACATCGAAAACATGCATGAGAAACCCAGAAGATGGTACACCGTGTGATTTTGAAAGGTTTCTAATATGCACCTCATTCCTCATCTCCTTGTGCTCGGGTTCACCATTCCAGCTACTTTACTAGCAATCTCCCTACTTGGAGAATCAGCACCTTTAACCTCCTATTCCCTACAGGTTGCAATTTGTCCTGAGGATGAACGGGAAGAGGGGCAACCAATGAGAGACTAGATCTAGGTGTTGGGACAGGCACAGGTCACTCTATTTTCCCATCAGGAAGAAGAATTAACCACAGGCTCAACCTGCCGCCAGGAACCAGAATAGGTCCTGAGGCAATCCCGCGTTTTTGCGGCCAGCTCCCAAAAAAGCGAGTTGAAAAATGGAGCTCAGGGACACTGCAATTCACAAACCCGCAGAGTTATAAATGATAACTCTCATCCACAGATATATTGAGGGAAGGCAACGAAGAGGATTTGAAAGCAAGGCAGAATTGCAGGAAACAGATTTCAGGAGGTAGATTCGAATCGCCTTTAAAGCACATGAAAAGCGGCAAAACGTCGAGAATGATGCCCTTGGCCAAAAAGGGCGTATGCGTTTTTTCTGAATATATTCAGGAAAAAACGCATACGCGCTTTTTGGTCAACCAAGCAACCTGGAAAGGCAAATCAGCGCTACAAAGAAGTCTCGCTTCCCATCGGTCAAAAGGGTCATGCTGCAAAAAGTGTCAAAACCAGAAATGCAGGACAGGCCACGGAGAAATGGCAGCCTTGTTACGCTGATGGGCGGGATGTAAATTGCCAACAGCCACTCTGGAGTAGTGTACGGTGTGTCCTGAAACATCGAAAAAACACAGCTTAGGGAGCATAGGGCACGTCCACTCATGGGCGTATAAATTGGGAAAACTAAAAATCAGCAAGACACAGGCACCCCAAAGTTTAGGGCTGCTCTGTTGACAAGAACCTCCACTTCATGACACCTTAAATATCCCAGGAAAGAGAAAAATGGATAAAGAAGTTGTGGTCCTTATGTACAATGGAATATCACTCAGACATGAAATCAGTGTCATAAGGCTAGTAGAAGCAAGATGAGTGGATTTAGGTACGACGATTCTAAGTGAAATAAGTCACACAGAAATAGACACTTATCATAAGCTATCACTTATAGAGGGAATGTAAAAACCGCTACACTTGAACTGAATTACAAAACAGAACAGAGTCACACGTTTAGAAAACACACTATGGCTGCTTAACGGGAAAGGTGAGGTGGGGTGAGGCATAAAACAAGGGTTTCAAATTCGCTCAGATACCGTTCCATACACCCAATATGTAATAGACAAGACCTACTCCTTGCTCAGTGAACTGGACTCAACACCCCCTATTCACCGCACAAGAATATATGTGACTAGTAAGAATCTTAAAACCTATGTATTGATATCTGTCTGGAAGTGAGTCAAGTGGGTGTAAAGCCGCATAAACACAGCCGTGAAAAGCAGCTAAACCCCATTATAAAAATAAATTACTTTTAAAAACCCGTAAATCAAAGAAAGTGAAAGAGAGAGAAATTCTTACAAAATTCGTTCAGAGGCTGTGATGCAACCTGGATTGACCATATCTAGACCCACAGCTGGATGAGACATAAGGGGGGACACTCTTGGGGCTGAAAGGTTGGGTGAGGTTGGGTGAGCAAACGCAGACCCTTTAAAGTAATACTGCGTGGTACCCATCCCATGGGTCCCAAATCTCCAGGTTCAAGGGCATCTTCCTACATCGAAAACATGCATGAGAAACCCAGAAGATGGTACACCGTGTGATTTTGAAAGGTTTCTAATACGCACCTCATTTCTCATCTCCTTGTGCTCGGGTTCGCCTTTCCAGCTACTTTACTAGCAATCTCCCTACTTGGAGAATCAGCACCTTTAAGCTCCTGTTCCCTACAGGTTGCAATTTGTCCTGAGGATGAACGGGAAGAGGGGCAACCAATGAGAGACTAGATCTAGGTGTTGGGACAGGCACAGGTCACTCTATTTTCCCATCAGGAAGAAGAATTAACCACAGGCTCAGCCTGCCGCCCAGAAGCAGAATAGGTCCTGAGGCATTCCCGCGCTTTTGCGGCCAGCTCCCAAAAAAGCGAGTTGAAAAATGGAGATCAGGGACACTGCAATTCACAAACCCGCAGAGTTATAAATGATAACTCTCATCCACAGATATATTGAGGGAAGGCAACGAAGAGGATTTGAAAGCAAGGCAGAATTGCAGGAAACAGATTTCAGGAGGTAGATTCGAAACGCCTTTAAAGCACATGAAAAGCGGCAAAACGTCGACAATGATGCCCTTGGCCAAAAAGGGCGTATGCGTTTTTTCCTGAATATATTCAGGAAAAAACGCATACGCCCTTTTTGGCCAACCAAGCAACCTGGAAAGGCAAATCAGCGCTACAAAGAAGTCTCGCTTCCCATCGGTCAAAAGGGTCATGCTGCAAAAAGTGTCAAAACCAGAAATGCAGGACAGGCCATGGAGAAATGACAGCCTTGCTACGCTGATGGGCGGGATGTAAATTGCCAACAGCCACTCGGGAGTAGTATACGGTGTGTCCTGAAACATCGAAAAAACACAGCATAGGGAGCATAGGGCACGTCCACTCATGGGCGTATAAATTGGGAAAACTAAAAATCAGCAAGACACAGGCACCCCAATGTTTAGGGCTGCTCTGTTGACAAGAACCTCCACTTCATGACATCTTAAATATCCCAGGAAAGAGAAAAATGGATAAAGAAGTTGTGGTCCTTATGTACAATGGAATATCACTCAGACATGAAATCAGTGTCATAAGGCTAGTAGAAGCAAGATGAGTGGATTTAGGTACGACGATTCTAAGTGAAATAAGTCACACAGAAATAGACACTTATCATAAGCTATCACTTAGAGAGGGAATGTAAAAACCGCTACACTTGAACTGAATTACAAAACAGAACAGAGTCACACGTTTAGAAAACACACTATGGCTGCTTAACGGGAAAGGTGAGGTGGGGTGATGCATAAAACAAGGGTTTCAAATTCGCTCAGATACCGTTCCATACACCTAATATGTAATAGACAAGACCTACTCCTTGCTCAGTGAACTGGACTCAACACCCCCTATTCACCGCACAAGAATATATGTGACTAGTAAGAATCTTAAAACCTATGTATTGATATCTGTCTGGAAGTGAGTCAAGTGGGTGTAAAGCCGCATAAACACAGCCGTGAAAAGCAGCTAAACGCCATTATAAAAATAAATTACTTTTAAAAACCCGTAAAACAAAGACAGTGAAAGAGAGAGAAATTCTTACAAAATTCGTTCAGAGGCTGTGATGCAACCTGGATTGACCATATCTAGACCCACAGCTGGATGAGACATAAGGGGGGACACTCTTGGGGCTGAAAGGTTGGGTGAGGTTGGGTGAGCAAACGCAGACCCTTTAAAGTAATACTGCGTGGTACCCATCCCATGGGTCCCAAATCTCCAGGTTCAAGGGCATCTTCCTACATCGAAAACATGCATGAGAAACCCAGAAGATGGTACACCGTGTGATTTTGAAAGGTTTCTAATACGCACCTCATTTCTCATCTCCATGTGCTCGGGTTTGCCTTTCCAGCTACTTTACTAGCAATCTCCCTACTTGGAGAATCAGCACCTTTAAGCTCCTGTTCCCTACAGGTTGCAATTTGTCCTGAGGATGAACGGGAAGAGGGGCAACCAATGAGAGACTAGATCTAGGTGTTGGGACAGGCACAGGTCACTCTATTTTCCCATCAGGAAGAAGAATTAACCACAGGCTCAGCCTGCGGCCCAGATGCAGAATAGGGCCTGAGGCAATCCCGCGCTTTTGCGGCCAGCTCCCAAAAAAGCGAGTTGAAAAATGGAGCTCAGGGACACTGCAATTCACAAACCCGCAGAGTTATAAATGATAACTCTCATCCACAGATATATTGAGGGAAGGCAACGAAGAGGATTTGAAAGCAAGGCAGAATTGGAGGAAACAGGTTTCAGGAGGTAGATTCGAATCGCCTTTAAAGCACATGAAAAGCGGCAAAACGTCAACAATGATGCCCTTGGCCAAAAAGGGCGTATGCGTTTTTTCCTGAATATATTCAGGAAAAAACGCATACGCCCTTTTTGGCCAACCAAGCAACCTGAAAAGGCAAATCAGCGCTACAAAGAAGTCTCGCTTCCCATCGGTCAAAAGGGTCATGCTGCAAAAAGTGTCAAAACCAGAAATGCAGGACAGGCCATGGAGAAATGGCAGCCTTGCTACGCTGATGGGCGGGATGTAAATTGCCAACAGCCACTCTGGAGAAGTGTACGGTGTGTCCTGAAACATCGAAAAAACACAGCTTAGGGAGCATAGGGCACGTCCACTCATGGGCGTATAAATTGGGAAAACTAAAAATCAGCAAGACACAGGCACCCCAAAGTTTAGGGCTGCTCTGTTGACAAGAACCTCCACTTCATGACACCTTAAATATCCCAGGAAAGAGAAAAATGGATAAAGAAGTTGTGGTCCTTATGTACAATGGAATATCACTCAGACATGAAATCAGTGTCATAAGGCTAGTAGAAGCAAGATGAGTGGATTTAGGTACGACGATTCTAAGTGAAATAAGTCACACAGAAATAGACACTTATCATAAGCTATTACTTATAGAGGGAATGTAAAAACCGCTACACTTGAACTGAATTACAAAACAGAACAGAGTCACACGTTTAGAAAACACACTATGACTGCTTAACGGGAAAGGTGAGGTGGGGTGATGCATAAAACAAGGGTTTCAAATTCGCTCAGATACCGTTCCATACACCCAATATGTAATAGACAAGACCTACTCCTTGCTCAGTGAACTGGACTCAACACCCCCTATTCACCGCACAAGAATATATGTGACTAGTAAGAATCTTAAAACGTATGTATTGATATCTGTCTGGAAGTGAGTCAAGTGGGTGTAAAGCCGCATAAACACAGCCGTGAAAAGCAGCTAAACCCCATTATAAAAATAAATTACTTTTAAAAACCCGTAAAACAAAGACAGTGAAAGAGAGAGAAATTCTTACAAAATTCGTTCAGAGGCTGTGATGCAACCTGGATTGACCATATCTACACCCACAGCTGGATGAGACATAAGGGGGGACACTCTTGGGGCTGAAAGGTTGGGTGAGGTTGGGTGAGCAAACGCAGACCCTTTAAAGTAATACTGCGTGGTACCCATCCCATGGGTCCCAAATCTCCAGGTTCAAGGGCATCTTCCCACATCGAAAACATGCATGAGAAACCCAGAAGATGGTACACCGTGTGATTTTGAAAGGTTTCTAATACGCACCTCATTTCTCATCTCCTTGTGCTCGGGTTCGCCTTTCCAGCTACTTTACTAGCAATCTCCCTACTTGGAGAATCAGCACCTTTAAGCTCCTGTTCCCTACAGGTTGCAATTTGTCCTGAGGATGAACGGGAAGAGGGGCAACCAATGAGAGACTAGATCTAGGTGTTGGGACAGGCACAGGTCACTCTATTTTCCCATCAGGAAGAAGAATTAACCACAGGCTCAGCCTGCGGCCCAGAAGCAGTATAGGGCCTGAGGCAATCCCGCGCTTTTGCGGCCAGCTCCCAAAAAAGCGAGTTGAAAAATGGAGCTCAGGGACACTGCAATTCACAAACCCACAGAGTTATAAATGATAACTCTCATCCACAGATATATTGAGGGAAGGCAACGAAGAGGATTTGAAAGCAAGGCAGAAATGGAGGAAACAGGTTTCAGGAGGTAGATTCGAATCGCCTTTAAAGCACATGAAAAGCGGCAAAACGTCAACAATGATGCCCTTGGCCAAAAAGGGCGTATGCGTTTTTTCCTGAATATATTCAGGAAAAAACGCATACGCCCTTTTTGGCCAACCAAGCAACCTGGAAAGGCAAATCAGCGCTACAAAGAAGTCTCGCTTCCCATCGGTCAAAAGGGTCATGCTGCAAAAAGTGTCAAAACCAGAAATGCAGGACAGTCCATGGAGAAATGGCAGCCTTGCTACGCTGATGGGCGGGATGTAAATTGCCAACAGCCACTCTGGAGAAGTGTACGGTGTGTCCGGAAACATCGAAAAAACACAGCTTAGGGAGCATAGGGCACGTCCACTCATGGGCGTATAAATTGGGAAAACTAAAAATCAGCAAGACACAGGCACCCCAAAGTTTAGGGCTGCTCTGTTGACAAGAACCTCCACTTCATGACACCTTAAATATCCCAGGAAAGAGAAAAATGGATAAAGAAGTTGTGGTCCTTATGTACAATGGAATATCACTCAGACATGAAATCAGTGTCATAAGGCTAGTAGAAGCAAGATGAGTGGATTTAGGTACGACGATTCTAAGTGAAATAAGTCACACAGAAATAGACACTTATCATAAGCTATCACTTATAGAGGGAATGTAAAAACCGCTACACTTGAACTGAATTACAAAACAGAACAGAGTCACACGTTTAGAAAACACACTATGGCTGCTTAACGGGAAAGGTGAGGTGGGGTGATGCATAAAACAAGGGTTTCAAATTCGCTCAGATACCGTTCCATACACCCAATATGTAATAGACAAGACCTACTCCTTGCTCAGTGAACTGGACTCAACACCCCCTATTCACCGCACAAGAATATGTGTGACTAGTAAGAATCTTAAAACCTATGTACTGATATCTGTCTGGAAGTGAGTCAAGTGGGTGTAAAGCCGCATAAACACAAACGTGAAAAGCAGCTAAACCCCATTATAAAAATAAATTACTTTTAAAAACCCGTAAAACAAAGACAGTGAAAGAGAGAGAAATTCTTACAAAATTCGTTCAGAGCCTGTGATGCAACCTGGATTGACCATATCTAGACCCACAGCTGGATGAGACATAAGGGTGGACACTCTTGGGGCTGAAAGGTTGGGTGAGGTTGGGTGAGCAAACGCAGACCCGTTAAAGTAATACTGCCTGGTACCCATCCCATGGGTCCCAAATCTCCAGGTTCAAGGGCATCTTCCTACATCGAAAACATGCATGAGAAACCCAGAAGATGGTACACCGTGTGATTTTGAAAGGTTTCTAATATGCACCTCATTCCTCATCTCCTTGTGCTCGGGTTCACCATTCCAGCTACTTTACTAGCAATCTCCCTACTTGGAGAATCAGCACCTTTAACCTCCTATTCCCTACAGGTTGCAATTTGTCCTGAGGATGAACGGGAAGAGGGGCAACCAATGAGAGACTAGATCTAGGTGTTGGGACAGGCACAGGTCACTCTATTTTCCCATCAGGAAGAAGAATTAACCACAGGCTCAACCTGCCGCCAGGAACCAGAATAGGTCCTGAGGCAATCCCGCGCTTTTGCGGCCAGCTCCCAAAAAAGCGAGTTGAAAAATGGAGCTCAGGGACACTGCAATTCACAAACCCGCAGAGTTATAAATGATAACTCTCATCCACAGATATATTGAGGGAAGGCAACGAAGAGGATTTGAAAGCAAGGCAGAATTGCAGGAAACAGATTTCAGGAGGTAGATTCGAATCGCCTTTAAAGCACATGAAAAGCGGCAAAACGTCGAGAATGATGCCCTTGGCCAAAAAGGGCGTATGCGTTTTTTACTGAATATATTCAGGAAAAAACGCATACGCGCTTTTTGGTCAACCAAGCAACCTGGAAAGGCAAATCAGCGCTACAAAGAAGTCTCGCTTCCCATCGGTCAAAAGGGTCATGCTGCAAAAAGTGTCAAAACCAGAAATGCAGGACAGGCCACGGAGAAATGGCAGCCTTGTTACGCTGATGGGCGGGATGTAAATTGCCAACAGCCACTCTGGAGTAGTGTACGGTGTGTCCTGAAACATCGAAAAAACACAGCTTAGGGAGCATAGGGCACGTCCACTCATGGGCGTATAAATTGGGAAAACTAAAAATCAGCAAGACACAGGCACCCCAAAGTTTAGGGCTGCTCTGTTGACAAGAACCTCCACTTCATGACACCTTAAATATCCCAGGAAAGAGAAAAATGGATAAAGAAGTTGTGGTCCTTATGTACAATGGAATATCACTCAGACATGAAATCAGTGTCATAAGGCTAGTAGAAGCAAGATGAGTGGATTTAGGTACGACGATTCTAAGTGAAATAAGTCACACAGAAATAGACACTTATCATAAGCTATCACTTATAGAGGGAATGTAAAAACCGCTACACTTGAACTGAATTACAAAACAGAACAGAGTCACACGTTTAGAAAACACACTATGGCTGCTTAACGGGAAAGGTGAGGTGGGGTGAGGCATAAAACAAGGGTTTCAAATTCGCTCAGATACCGTTCCATACACCCAATATGTAATAGACAAGACCTACTCCTTGCTCAGTGAACTGGACTCAACACCCCCTATTCACCGCACAAGAATATATGTGACTAGTAAGAATCTTAAAACCTATGTATTGATATCTGTCTGGAAGTGAGTCAAGTGGGTGTAAAGCCGCATAAACACAGCCGTGAAAAGCAGCTAAACCCCATTATAAAAATAAATTACTTTTAAAAACCCGTAAATCAAAGAAAGTGAAAGAGAGAGAAATTCTTACAAAATTCGTTCAGAGGCTGTGATGCAACCTGGATTGACCATATCTAGACCCACAGCTGGATGAGACATAAGGGGGGACACTCTTGGGGCTGAAAGGTTGGGTGAGGTTGGGTGAGCAAACGCAGACCCTTTAAAGTAATACTGCGTGGTACCCATCCCATGGGTCCCAAATCTCCAGGTTCAAGGGCATCTTCCTACATCGAAAACATGCATGAGAAACCCAGAAGATGGTACACCGTGTGATTTTGAAAGGTTTCTAATACGCACCTCATTTCTCATCTCCTTGTGCTCGGGTTCGCCTTTCCAGCTACTTTACTAGCAATCTCCCTACTTGGAGAATCAGCACCTTTAAGCTCCTGTTCCCTACAGGTTGCAATTTGTCCTGAGGATGAACGGGAAGAGGGGCAACCAATGAGAGACTAGATCTAGGTGTTGGGACAGGCACAGGTCACTCTATTTTCCCATCAGGAAGAAGAATTAACCACAGGCTCAGCCTGCCGCCCAGAAGCAGAATAGGTCCTGAGGCATTCCCGCGCTTTTGCGGCCAGCTCCCAAAAAAGCGAGTTGAAAAATGGAGCTCAGGGACACTGGAATTCACAAACCCGCAGAGTTATAAATGATAACTCTCATCCACAGATATATTGAGGGAAGGCAACGAAGAGGATTTGAAAGCAAGGCAGAATTGCAGGAAACAGATTTCAGGAGGTAGATTCGAAACGCCTTTAAAGCACATGAAAAGCGGCAAAACGTCGACAATGATGCCCTTGGCCAAAAAGGGCGTATGCGTTTTTTCCTGAATATATTCAGGAAAAAACGCATACGCCCTTTTTGGCCAACCAAGCAACCTGGAAAGGCAAATCAGCGCTACAAAGAAGTCTCGCTTCCCATCGGTCAAAAGGGTCATGCTGCAAAAAGTGTCAAAACCAGAAATGCAGGACAGGCCATGGAGAAATGACAGCCTTGCTACGCTGATGGGCGGGATGTAAATTGCCAACAGCCACTCGGGAGTAGTATACGGTGTGTCCTGAAACATCGAAAAAACACAGCATAGGGAGCATAGGGCACGTCCACTCATGGGCGTATAAATTGGGAAAACTAAAAATCAGCAAGACACAGGCACCCCAATGTTTAGGGCTGCTCTGTTGACAAGAACCTCCACTTCATGACATCTTAAATATCCCAGGAAAGAGAAAAATGGATAAAGAACTTGTGGTCCTTATGTACAATGGAATATCACTCAGACATGAAATCAGTGTCATAAGGCTAGTAGAAGCAAGATGAGTGGATTTAGGTACGACGATTCTAAGTGAAATAAGTCACACAGAAATAGACACTTATCATAAGCTATCACTTAGAGAGGGAATGTAAAAACCGCTACACTTGAACTGAATTACAAAACAGAACAGAGTCACACGTTTAGAAAACACACTATGGCTGCTTAACGGGAAAGGTGAGGTGGGGTGATGCATAAAACAAGGGTTTCAAATTCGCTCAGATACCGTTCCATACACCCAATATGTAATAGACAAGACCTACTCCTTGCTCAGTGAACTGGACTCAACACCCCCTATTCACCGCACAAGAATATATGTGACTAGTAAGAATCTTAAAACCTATGTATTGATATCTGTCTGGAAGTGAGTCAAGTGGGTGTAAAGCCGCATAAACACAGCCGTGAAAAGCAGCTAAACGCCATTATAAAAATAAATTACTTTTAAAAACCCGTAAAACAAAGACAGTGAAAGAGAGAGAAATTCTTACAAAATTCGTTCAGAGGCTGTGATGCAACCTGGATTGACCATATCTAGACCCACAGCTGGATGAGACATAAGGGGGGACACTCTTGGGGCTGAAAGGTTGGGTGAGGTTGGGTGAGCAAACGCAGACCCTTTAAAGTAATACTGCGTGGTACCCATCCCATGGGTCCCAAATCTCCAGGTTCAAGGGCATCTTCCTACATCGAAAACATGCATGAGAAACCCAGAAGATGGTACACCGTGTGATTTTGAAAGGTTTCTAATACGCACCTCATTTCTCATCTCCATGTGCTCGGGTTCGCCTTTCCAGCTACTTTACTAGCAATCTCCCTACTTGGAGAATCAGCACCTTTAAGCTCCTGTTCCCTACAGGTTGCAATTTGTCCTGAGGATGAACGGGAAGAGGGGCAACCAATGAGAGACTAGATCTAGGTGTTGGGACAGGCACAGGTCACTCTATTTTCCCATCAGGAAGAAGAATTAACCACAGGCTCAGCCTGCGGCCCAGATGCAGAATAGGGCCTGAGGCAATCCTGCGCTTTTGCGGCCAGCTCCCAAAAAAGCGAGTTGAAAAATGGAGCTCAGGGACACTGCAATTCACAAACCCGCAGAGTTATAAATGATAACTCTCATCCACAGATATATTGAGGGAAGGCAACGAAGAGGATTTGAAAGCAAGGCAGAATTGGAGGAAACAGGTTTCAGGAGGTAGATTCGAATCGCCTTTAAAGCACATGAAAAGCGGCAAAACGTCAACAATGATGCCCTTGGCCAAAAAGGGCGTATGCGTTTTTTCCTGAATATATTCAGGAAAAAACGCATACGCCCTTTTTGGCCAACCAAGCAACCTGAAAAGGCAAATCAGCGCTACAAAGAAGTCTCGCTTCCCATCGGTCAAAAGGGTCATGCTGCAAAAAGTGTCAAAACCAGAAATGCAGGACAGGCCATGGAGAAATGGCAGCCTTGCTACGCTGATGGGCGGGATGTAAATTGCCAACAGCCACTCTGGAGAAGTGTACGGTGTGTCCTGAAACATCGAAAAAACACAGCTTAGGGAGCATAGGGCACGTCCACTCATGGGCGTATAAATTGGGAAAACTAAAAATCAGCAAGACACAGGCACCCCAAAGTTTAGGGCTGCTCTGTTGACAAGAACCTCCACTTCATGACACCTTAAATATCCCAGGAAAGAGAAAAATGGATAAAGAAGTTGTGGTCCTTATGTACAATGGAATATCACTCAGACATGAAATCAGTGTCATAAGGCTAGTAGAAGCAAGATGAGTGGATTTAGGTACGACGATTCTAAGTGAAATAAGTCACACAGAAATAGACACTTATCATAAGCTATTACTTATAGAGGGAATGTAAAAACCGCTACACTTGAACTGAATTACAAAACAGAACAGAGTCACAAGTTTAGAAAACACACTATGACTGCTTAACGGGAAAGGTGAGGTGGGGTGAGGCATAAAACAAGGGTTTCAAATTCGCTCAGATACCGTTCCATACACCCAATATGTAATAGACAAGACCTACTCCTTGCTCAGTGAACTGGACTCAACACCCCCTATTCACCGCACAAGAATATATGTGACTAGTAAGAATCTTAAAACCTATGTATTGATATCTGTCTGGAAATGAGTCAAGTGGGTGTAAAGCCGCATAAACACAGCCGTGAAAAGCAGCTAAACCCCATTATAAAAATAAATTACTTTTAAAAACCCGTAAAACAAAGACAGTGAAAGAGAGAGAAATTCTTACAAAATTCGTTCAGAGCCTGTGATGCAACCTGGATTGACCATATCTAGACCCACAGCTGGATGAGACATAAGGGTGGAAACTCTTGGGGCTGAAAGGTTGGGTGAGGTTGGGTGAGCAAACGCAGACCCGTTAAAGTAATACTGCCTGGTACCCATCCCATGGGTCCCAAATCTCCAGGTTCAAGGGCATCTTCCTACATCGAAAACATGCATGAGAAACCCAGAAGATGGTACACCGTGTGATTTTGAAAGGTTTCTAATATGCACCTCATTCCTCATCTCCTTGTGCTCGGGTTCACCATTCCAGCTACTTTACTAGCAATCTCCCTACTTAGAGAATCAGCACCTTTAACCTCCTATTCCCTACAGGTTGCAATTTGTCCTGAGGATGAACGGGAAGAGGGGCAACCAATGAGAGACTAGATCTAGGTGTTGGGACAGGCACAGGTCACTCTATTTTCCCATCAGGAAGAAGAATTAACCACAGGCTCAACCTGCCGCCAGGAACCAGAATAGGTCCTGAGGCAATCCCGCGCTTTTGCGGCCAGCTCCCAAAAAAGCGAGTTGAAAAATGGAGCTCAGGGACACTGCAATTCACAAACCCGCAGAGTTATAAATGATAACTCTCATCCACAGATATATTGAGGGAAGGCAACGAAGAGGATTTGAAAGCAAGGCAGAATTGCAGGAAACAGATTTCAGGAGGTAGATTCGAATCGCCTTTAAAGCACATGAAAAGCGGCAAAACGTCGAGAATGATGCCCTTGGCCAAAAAGGGCGTATGCGTTTTTTACTGAATATATTCAGGAAAAAACGCATACGCGCTTTTTGGTCAACCAAGCAACCTGGAAAGGCAAATCAGCGCTACAAAGAAGTCTCGCTTCCCATCGGTCAAAAGGGTCATGCTGCAAAAAGTGTCAAAACCAGAAATGCAGGACAGGCCACGGAGAAATGGCAGCCTTGTTACGCTGATGGGCGGGATGTAAATTGCCAACAGCCACTCTGGAGTAGTGTACGGTGTGTCCTGAAACATCGAAAAAACACAGCTTAGGGAGCATAGGGCACGTCCACTCATGGGCGTATAAATTGGGAAAACTAAAAATCAGCAAGACACAGGCACCCCAAAGTTTAGGGCTGCTCTGTTGACAAGAGCCTCCACGTCATGACACCTTAAATATCCCAGGAAAGAGAAAAATGGATAAAGAAGTTGTGGTCCTTATGTACAATGGAATATCACTCAGACATGAAATCAATGTCATAAGGCTAGTAGAAGCAAGATGAGTGGATTTAGCTACGACGATTCTAAGTGAAATAAGTCACACAGAAAAAGACACTTATCATAAGCTATCACTTAGAGAGGGAATGTAAAAACCGCTACACTTGAACTGAATTACAAAACAGAACAGAGTCACACGTTTAGAAAACACACTATGGCTGCTTAACGGGAAAGGTGAGGTGGGGTGATGCATAAAACAAGGGTTTCAAATTCGCTCAAATACCGTTCCATACACCCAATATGTAATAGACAAGACCTACTCCTTGCTCAGTGAACTGGACTCAACACCCCCTATTCACCGCACAAAAATATATGTGACTAGTAAGAATCTTAAAACCTATGTACTGATATCTGTCTGGAAGTGAGTCAAGTGGGTGTAAAGCCGCATAAACACAGCCGTGAAAAGCAGCTAAACCCCATTATAAAAATAAATTACTTTTAAAAACCCGTAAAACAAAGACAGTGAAAGAGAGAGAAATTCTTACAAAATTCGTTCAGAGGCTGTGATGCAAACTGGATTGACCATATCTAGACCCACACCTGGATGAGACATAAGGGTGGACACTCTTGGGGCTGAAAGGTTGGGTGAGGTTGGGTGAGCAAACGCAGACCCGTTAAAATAATACTGCCTGGTACCCATCCCATGGGTCCCAAATCTCCAGGTTCAAGGGCATCTTCCTACATCGAAAACATGCATGAGAAACCCAGAAGATGGTACACTGTGTGATTTTGAAAGGTTTCTAAAACGCACCTCATTTCTCATCCCCTTGTGCTCGGGTTCGCCTTTCCAGCTACTTTACTAGCAATCTCCCTACTTGGAGAATCAGCACCTTTAAGCTCCTGTTCCCTACAGGTTGCAATTTGTCCTGAGGATGAACGGGAAGAGGGGCAACCAATGAGAGACTAGATCTAGGTGTTGGGACAGGCACAGGTCACTCTATTTTCCCATCAGGAAGAAGAATTAACCACAGGCTCAGCCTGCCGCCCAGAAGCAGAATAGGTCCTGAGGCATTCCCGCGCTTTTGCGGCCAGCTCCCAAAAAAGCGAGTTGAAAAATGGAGATCAGGGACACTGCAATTCACAAACCCGCAGAGTTATAAATGATAACTCTCATCCACAGATATATTGAGGGAAGGCAACGAAGAGGATTTGAAAGCAAGGCAGAATTGCAGGAAACAGATTTCAGGAGGTAGATTCGAAACGCCTTTAAAGCACATGAAAAGCGGCAAAACGTCGACAATGATGCCCTTGGCCAAAAAGGGCGTATGCGTTTTTTCCTGAATATATTCAGGAAAAAACGCATACGCCCTTTTTGGCCAACCAAGCAACCTGGAAAGGCAAATCAGCGCTACAAAGAAGTCTCGCTTCCCATCGGTCAAAAGGGTCATGCTGCAAAAAGTGTCAAAACCAGAAATGCAGGACAGGCCATGGAGAAATGACAGCCTTGCTACGCTGATGGGCGGGATGTAAATTGCCAACAGCCACTCGGGAGTAGTATACGGTGTGTCCTGAAACATCGAAAAAACACAGCATAGGGAGCATAGGGCACGTCCACTCATGGGCGTATAAATTGGGAAAACTAAAAATCAGCAAGACACAGGCACCCCAATGTTTAGGGCTGCTCTGTTGACAAGAACCTCCACTTCATGACATCTTAAATATCCCAGGAAAGAGAAAAATGGATAAAGAACTTGTGGTCCTTATGTACAATGGAATATCACTCAGACATGAAATCAGTGTCATAAGGCTAGTAGAAGCAAGATGAGTGGATTTAGGTACGACGATTCTAAGTGAAATAAGTCACACAGAAATAGACACTTATCATAAGCTATCACTTAGAGAGGGAATGTAAAAACCGCTACACTTGAACTGAATTACAAAACAGAACAGAGTCACACGTTTAGAAAACACACTATGGCTGCTTAACGGGAAAGGTGAGGTGGGGTGATGCATAAAACAAGGGTTTCAAATTCGCTCAGATACCGTTCCATACACCCAATATGTAATAGACAAGACCTACTCCTTGCTCAGTGAACTGGACTCAACACCCCCTATTCACCGCACAAGAATATATGTGACTAGTAAGAATCTTAAAACCTATGTATTGATATCTGTCTGGAAGTGAGTCAAGTGGGTGTAAAGCCGCATAAACACAGCCGTGAAAAGCAGCTAAACGCCATTATAAAAATAAATTACTTTTAAAAACCCGTAAAACAAAGACAGTGAAAGAGAGAGAAATTCTTACAAAATTCGTTCAGAGGCTGTGATGCAACCTGGATTGACCATATCTAGACCCACAGCTGGATGAGACATAAGGGGGGACACTCTTGGGGCTGAAAGGTTGGGTGAGGTTGGGTGAGCAAACGCAGACCCTTTAAAGTAATACTGCGTGGTACCCATCCCATGGGTCCCAAATCTCCAGGTTCAAGGGCATCTTCCTACATCGAAAACATGCATGAGAAACCCAGAAGATGGTACACCGTGTGATTTTGAAAGGTTTCTAATACGCACCTCATTTCTCATCTCCATGTGCTCGGGTTCGCCTTTCCAGCTACTTTACTAGCAATCTCCCTACTTGGAGAATCAGCACCTTTAAGCTCCTGTTCCCTACAGGTTGCAATTTGTCCTGAGGATGAACGGGAAGAGGGGCAACCAATGAGAGACTAGATCTAGGTGTTGGGACAGGCACAGGTCACTCTATTTTCCCATCAGGAAGAAGAATTAACCACAGGCTCAGCCTGCGGCCCAGATGCAGAATAGGGCCTGAGGCAATCCCGCGCTTTTGCGGCCAGCTCCCAAAAAAGCGAGTTGAAAAATGGAGCTCAGGGACACTGCAATTCACAAACCCGCAGAGTTATAAATGATAACTCTCATCCACAGATATATTGAGGGAAGGCAACGAAGAGGATTTGAAAGCAAGGCAGAATTGGAGGAAACAGGTTTCAGGAGGTAGATTCGAATCGCCTTTAAAGCACATGAAAAGCGGCAAAACGTCAACAATGATGCCCTTGGCCAAAAAGGGCGTATGCGTTTTTTCCTGAATATATTCAGGAAAAAACGCATACGCCCTTTTTGGCCAACCAAGCAACCTGAAAAGGCAAATCAGCGCTACAAAGAAGTCTCGCTTCCCATCGGTCAAAAGGGTCATGCTGCAAAAAGTGTCAAAACCAGAAATGCAGGACAGGCCATGGAGAAATGGCAGCCTTGCTACGCTGATGGGCGGGATGCAAATTGCCAACAGCCACTCTGGAGAAGTGTACGGTGTGTCCTGAAACATCGAAAAAACACAGCTTAGGGAGCATAGGGCACGTCCACTCATGGGCGTATAAATTGGGAAAACTAAAAATCAGCAAGACACAGGCACCCCAAAGTTTAGGGCTGCTCTGTTGACAAGAACCTCCACTTCATGACACCTTAAATATCCCAGGAAAGAGAAAAATGGATAAAGAAGTTGTGGTCCTTATGTACAATGGAATATCACTCAGACATGAAATCAGTGTCATAAGGCTAGTAGAAGCAAGATGAGTGGATTTAGGTACGACGATTCTAAGTGAAATAAGTCACACAGAAATAGACACTTATCATAAGCTATTACTTATAGAGGGAATGTAAAAACCGCTACACTTGAACTGAATTACAAAACAGAACAGAGTCACACGTTTAGAAAACACACTATGACTGCTTAACGGGAAAGGTGAGGTGGGGTGATGCATAAAACAAGGGTTTCAAATTCGCTCAGATACCGTTCCATACACCCAATATGTAATAGACAAGACCTACTCCTTGCTCAGTGAACTGGACTCAACACCCCCTATTCACCGCACAAGAATATATGTGACTAGTAAGAATCTTAAAACCTATGTATTGATATCTGTCTGGAAATGAGTCAAGTGGGTGTAAAGCCGCATAAACACAGCCGTGAAAAGCAGCTAAACCCCATTATAAAAATAAATTACTTTTAAAAACCCGTAAAACAAAGACAGTGAAAGAGAGAGAAATTCTTACAAAATTCGTTCAGAGCCTGTGATGCAACCTGGATTGACCATATCTAGACCCACAGCTGGATGAGACATAAGGGTGGAAACTCTTGGGGCTGAAAGGTTGGGTGAGGTTGGGTGAGCAAACGCAGACCCGTTAAAGTAATACTGCCTGGTACCCATCCCATGGGTCCCAAATCTCCAGGTTCAAGGGCATCTTCCTACATCGAAAACATGCATGAGAAACCCAGAAGATGGTACACCGTGTGATTTTGAAAGGTTTCTAATATGCACCTCATTCCTCATCTCCTTGTGCTCGGGTTCACCATTCCAGCTACTTTACTAGCAATCTCCCTACTTGGAGAATCAGCACCTTTAACCTCCTATTCCCTACAGGTTGCAATTTGTCCTGAGGATGAACGGGAAGAGGGGCAACCAATGAGAGACTAGATCTAGGTGTTGGGACAGGCACAGGTCACTCTATTTTCCCATCAGGAAGAAGAATTAACCACAGGCTCAACCTGCCGCCAGGAACCAGAATAGGTCCTGAGGCAATCCCGCGCTTTTGCGGCCAGCTCCCAAAAAAGCGAGTTGAAAAATGGAGCTCAGGGACACTGCAATTCACAAACCCGCAGAGTTATAAATGATAACTCTCATCCACAGATATATTGAGGGAAGGCAACGAAGAGGATTTGAAAGCAAGGCAGAATTGCAGGAAACAGATTTCAGGAGGTAGATTCGAATCGCCTTTAAAGCACATGAAAAGCGGCAAAACGTCGAGAATGATGCCCTTGGCCAAAAAGGGCGTATGCGTTTTTTACTGAATATATTCAGGAAAAAACGCATACGCGCTTTTTGGTCAACCAAGCAACCTGGAAAGGCAAATCAGCGCTACAAAGAAGTCTCGCTTCCCATCGGTCAAAAGGGTCATGCTGCAAAAAGTGTCAAAACCAGAAATGCAGGACAGGCCACGGAGAAATGGCAGCCTTGTTACGCTGATGGGCGGGATGTAAATTGCCAACAGCCACTCTGGAGTAGTGTACGGTGTGTCCTGAAACATCGAAAAAACACAGCTTAGGGAGCATAGGGCACGTCCACTCATGGGCGTATAAATTGGGAAAACTAAAAATCAGCAAGACACAGGCACCCCAAAGTTTAGGGATGCTCTGTTGACAAGAGCCTCCACGTCATGACACCTTAAATATCCCAGGAAAGAGAAAAATGGATAAAGAAGTTGTGGTCCTTATGTACAATGGAATATCACTCAGACATGAAATCAATGTCATAAGGCTAGTAGAAGCAAGATGAGTGGATTTAGCTACGACGATTCTAAGTGAAATAAGTCACACAGAAAAAGACACTTATCATAAGCTATCACTTAGAGAGGGAATGTAAAAACCGCTACACTTGAACTGAATTACAAAACAGAACAGAGTCACACGTTTAGAAAACACACTATGGCTGCTTAACGGGAAAGGTGAGGTGGGGTGATGCATAAAACAAGGGTTTCAAATTCGCTCAAATACCGTTCCATACACCCAATATGTAATAGACAAGACCTACTCCTTGCTCAGTGAACTGGACTCAACACCCCCTATTCACCGCACAAAAATATATGTGACTAGTAAGAATCTTAAAACCTATGTACTGATATCTGTCTGGAAGTGAGTCAAGTGGGTGTAAAGCCGCATAAACACAGCCGTGAAAAGCAGCTAAACCCCATTATAAAAATAAATTACTTTTAAAAACCCGTAAAACAAAGACAGTGAAAGAGAGAGAAATTCTTACAAAATTCGTTCAGAGGCTGTGATGCAAACTGGATTGACCATATCTAGACCCACACCTGGATGAGACATAAGGGTGGACACTCTTGGGGCTGAAAGGTTGGGTGAGGTTGGGTGAGCAAACGCAGACCCGTTAAAATAATACTGCCTGGTACCCATCCCATGGGTCCCAAATCTCCAGGTTCAAGGGCATCTTCCTACATCGAAAACATGCATGAGAAACCCAGAAGATGGTACACCGTGTGATTTTGAAAGGTTTCTAATATGCACCTCATTTCTCATCTCCTTGTGCTCGGGTTCACCATTCCAGCTACTTTACTAGCAATCTCCCTACTTGGAGAATCAGCACCTTTAACCTCCTGTTCCCTACAGGTTGCAATTTGTCCTGAGGATGAATGGGAAGAGGGGCAACCAATGAGAGACTAGATCTAGGTGTTGGGACAGGCACAGGTCACTCTATTTTCCCATCAGGAAGAAGAATTAACCACAGGCTCAGCCTGCCGCCAGGAACCAGAATAGGGCCTGAGGCAATCCCGAGCTTTTGCGGCCAGCTCCCAAAATAGACAGTTGAAAAGTGGAGCTCAGGGGAACTGCCATTCACAAACCTGCTGAATTATAAATGATAACTCTCGTCCACAAATATATTGAGGGAAGGCAACGAAGAGGATTTGAAAGCAAGGCAGAATTGCAGGAAACAGGTTTCAGGAGGTAGATTCGAATCGCCTTTAAAGCACATGAAAAGCGGCAAAACGTCGACAATGATGCCCTTGGCCAAACAGGGCGTATGCGTTTTTTCCTGAATATATTCAGGAAAAAACGCATACGCCCTGTTTGGCCAACCTAGCAACCTGGAAAGGCAAATCAGCGCTACAAAGAAGTCTCGCTTCCCATCGGTCAAAAGGGCCATGCTGCAAAAAGTGTTAAAACCAGAAATGCAGGACAGGCCATGGAGAAATGGCAGCCTTGCTACGCTGATGGGCGGGATGTAAATTGCCAACAGCCACTCTGGAGAAGTGTAAGGTGTGTCCTGAAACATCGAAAAAACACAGCTTAGGGAGCATAGGGCACGTCCACTCATGGGCGTATAAATTGGGAAAACTAAAAATCAGCAAGACACAGGCACCCCAAAGTTTAGGGCTGCTCTGTTGACAAGAACCTCCACTCATGACACCTTAAATATCCCAGGAAAGAGAAAAATGGATAAAGAAGGTGTGGTCCTTATGTACAATGGAATATCACTCAGACATGAAATCAATGTCATAAGGCTAGTAGAAGCAAGATGAGTGCATTTAGGTACGACGATTCTAAGTGAAATAAGTCACACAGAAAAACACACTTATCATAAGCTATCACTTATAGAGGGAATGTAAAAACCGCTACACTTGAACTGAATTACAAAACAGAACAGAGTCACACGTTTAGAAAACACACTATGGCTGCTTAACGGGAAAGGTGAGGTGGGGTGATGCATAAAACAAGGGTTTCAAATTAGCTCAGATACCGTTCCATACACAAATATGTAATAGACAAGACCCACTCCTTGCTCAGTGAACTGGACTCAACACCCCCTATTCACCGCACAAGAATATATGTGACTAGTAAGAATCTTAAACCTATGTATTGATATCTGTCTGGAAGTGAGTCAAGTGGGTGTAAAGCCGCATAAACACAGCCGTGAAAAGCAGCTAAACCCCATTATAAAAATAAATTACTTTTAAAAACCCGTAAAACAAAGACAGTGCAAGAGAGAGAAATTCTTACAAAATTCGTTCAGAGGCTGTGATGCAACCTGGATTGACCATATCTAGACCCACAGCTGGATGAGACATAAGGTTGGACACTCTTGGGGCTGAAAGGTTTGGTGAGGTTGGGTGAGCAAACGCAGACCCTTTAAAGTAATACTGCCTGGTACCCATCCCATGGGTCCCAAATCTCCAGGTTCAAGGGCATCTTCCTACATCGAAAACATGCATGAGAAACCCAGAAAATGGTACACCGTGTGATTTTGAAAGGTTTCTAATATGCACCTCATTTCTCATCTCCTTGTGCTCGGGTTCACCATTCTAGCTACTTTACTAGCAATCTCCCTACTTGGAGAATCAGCACCTTTAAGCTCCTGTTCCCTACAGGTTGCAATTTGTCCTGAGGATGAACGGGAAGAGGGGCAACCAATGAGAGACTAGATCTAGGTGTTGGGACAGGCACAGGTCACTCTATTTTCCCATCAGGAAGAAGAATTAACCACAGGCTCAGCCTGCTGCCCAGAAGCAGAATAGGGCCTGAGGCAATCCCGCGCTTTTGCGGCCAGCTCCGAAAAAAGCGAGTTGAAAAATGGAGCTCAGGGACACTGCAATTCACAAACCCGCAGAGTTATAAATGATAACTCTCATCCACAGATATATTGAGGGAAGGCAACGAAGAGGATTTGAAAGCAAGGCAGAATTGCAGGAAACAGATTTCAGGAGGTAGATTCGAATCGCGTTTAAAGCACATGAAAAGCGGCAAAACGTCGACAATGATGCCCTTGGCCAAAAAGGGCGTATGCGTTTTTTCCTGAATATATTAAGGAAAAAACGCATACGCACTTTTTGGCCAACCAAGCAACCTGGAAAGGCTAATCAGCGCTACAAATAAGTCTCGCTTCCCATCGGTCAAAAGGGTCATGCTGCAAAAAGTGTCAAAACCAGAAATGCAGGACAGGCCATGGAGAAATGGCAGCCTTGCTACGCTGGTGGGCGGGATGTAAATTGCCAACAGCCACTCTGGAGAAGTGTACGGTGTGTCCTGAAACATCGAAAAAACACAGCTTAGGGAGTATAGGGCACGTCCACTCATGGGCGTATAAATTGGGAAAACTAAAAATCAGCAAGACACAGGCACCCCAAAGTTTAGGGCTGCTCTGTTGACAAGAACCTCCACTCATGACACCTTAAATATCCCAGGAAAGAGAAAAATGGATAAAGAAGGTGTGGTCCTTATGTACAATGGAATATCACTCAGACATGAAATCAATGTCATAAGGCTAGTAGAAGCAAGATGAGTGCAATTAGGTACGACGATTCTCAGTGAAATAAGTCACACAGAAAAAGACACTTATCATAAGCTATCACTTATAGAGGGAATGTAAAAACCGCTACACTTGAACTGAATTACAAAACAGAACAGAGTCACACGTTTAGAAAACACACTATGGCTGCTTAACGGGAAAGGTGAGGTGGGGTGATGCATAAAACAAGGGTTTCAAATTAGCTCAGATACCGTTCCATACACCCAATATGTAATAGACAAGACCCACTCCTTGCTCAGTGAACTGGACTCAACACCCCCTATTCACCACACAAGAATATATGTGACTAGTAAGAATATTAAAACCTATGTATTGATATCTGTCTGGAAGTGAGTCAAGTGGGTGTAAAGCCGCATAAACACAGCTGTGAAAAGCAGCTAAACCCCATTATAAAAATAAATTACTTTTAAAAACCTGTAAAATAAAGACAGTGAAAGAGAGAGAAATTCTTACAAAATTCGTTCAGAGGCTGTGATGCAACCTGGATTGACCATATCTAGACCCACAGCTGGATGAGACATAAGGGGGGACACTCTTGGGGCTGAAAGTTTAGGTGAGGTTGGGTGAGCAAACGCAGACCCTTTAAAGTAATACTGCGTGGTACCCATCCCATGGGTCCCAAATCTCCAGGTTCAAGGGCATCTTCCTACATCGAAAACATGCATGAGAAACCTAGAAGATGGTACACCGTGTGATTTTGAAAGGTTTCTAATACGCACCTCATTTCTCATCTCCTTGTGCTCGGGTTCGCCTTTCCAGCTACTTTACTAGCAATCTCCCTACTTGGAGAATCAGCACCTTTAAGCTCCTGTTTCCTACATGATGCAATTTGTCCTAAGGATGAACGGGAAGAGGGGCAACCAATGAGAGACTAGATCTAGGTGTTGGGACAGGCACAGGTCACTCTATTTTCCCATCAGGAAGAAGAATTAACCACAGGCTCAGCCTGCCGCCAGGAACCAGAATAGGGTCTGAGGCAATACCGTGCTTTTGCGGCCAGCTCCCAAAAAAGACAGTTGAAAAATGGAGCTCAGGGGAACTGCCATTCACAAACCTGCTGAATTATAAATGATAACTCTCGTCCACAGATATATTGAGGGAAGGCAACGAAGAGGATTTGAAAGCAAGGCAGAATTGCAGGTAACAGATTTCAGGAGGTAGATTCGAATTGCCTTTAAAGCACATGAAAAGCGGCAAAACGTCCACAATGATGTCCTTGGCCAAAAAGGGCGTATGCGTTTTTTCCTGAATATATTAAAGAAAAAACGCATACGCCCTGTTTGGCCAACCTAGCAACCTGGAAAGGCAAATCAGCGCTACAAAGAAGTCTCGCTTCCCATCGGTCAAAAGGGCCATGCTGCAAAAAGTGTTAAAACCAGAAATGCAGGACAGGCCATGGAGAAATGGCAGCCTTGCTACGCTGATGGGCGGGATGTAAATTGCCAACAGCCACTCTGGAGAAGTGTACGGTGTGTCCTGAAACATCGAAAAAACACAGCTTAGGGAGCATAAGGCACGTCCACTCATGGGCGTATAAATTGGGAAAACTAAAAATCAGCAAGACACAGGCACCCCAAAGTTTAGGGCTGCTCTGTTGACAAGAACCTCCACTCATGACACCTTAAATATCCCAGGAAAGAGAAAAATGGATAAAGAAGCTGTGGTCCTTATGTACAATGGAATATCACTCAGACATGAAATGAATGTCATAAGGCTAGTAGAAGCAAGATGAGTGGATTTAGGTACGACGATTCTAAGTGAAATAAGTCACACAGAAAAAGACACTTATCATAAGCCATCACTTATAGAGGGAATGTAAAAACCGCTACACTTAAACTGAATTACAAAACAGAACAGAGTCACACGTTTAGAAAACACACTATGGCTGCTTAACGGGAAAGGTGAGGTGGGGTGATGCATAAAACAAGGTTTCAAATTCGCTCAGATACCGTTCCATACACCCAATATGTAATAGACAACACCCACTCCTTGCTCAGTGAACTGGACTAAACACCCCCTATTCACCGCACAAGAATATATGTGACTAGTAAGAATCTTAAAACCTATGTATTGATATCTGTCTGGAAGTGAGTCAAGTGGGTGTAAAGCCGCATAAACACAGCCGTGAAAACCAGCTAAACCCCATTATAAAAATAAATTACTTTTAAAAACCCGTAAAACAAAGACAGTGAACGAGAGAGAAATTCTTACAAAATTCGTTCAGAGGCTGTGATGCAACCTGGATTGACCATATCTAGACCCACAGCTGGATGAGACATAAGGTTGGACACTCTTGGGGCTGAAAGGTTTGGTGAGGTTGGGTGAGCAAACGCAGACCCTTTAAAGTAATACTGCCTGGTACCCATCCCATGGGTCCCAAATCTCCAGGTTCAAGGGCATCTTCCTACATCGAAAACATGCATGAGAAACCCAGAAGATGGTACACCGTGAGATTTTGAAAGGTTTCTAATACGCACCTCATTTCTCATCTCCCTGTGCTCGGGTTCGCCTTTCCAGCTACTTTACTAGCAATCTCCCTACTTGGAGAATCAGCACCTTTAAGCTCCTGTTCCCTACAGGTTGCAATTTGTCCTGAGGATGAACGGGAAGAGGGGCAACCAATGAGAGACTAGATCTAGGTGTTGGGACAGGCACAGGTCACTCTATTTTCCCATCAGGAAGAAGAATTAACCACAGGCTCAGCCTGCCGCCCAGAAGCAGAATAGGGCCTGAGGCAATCCCGCGCTTTTGCGGCCAGCTCCGAAAAAAGCGAGTTGAAAAATGGAGCTCAGGGACACTGCAATTCACAAACCCGCAGAGTTATAAATGATAACTCTCATCCACAGATATATTGAGGGAAGGCAACGAAGAGGATTTGAAAGCAAGGCAGAATTGCAGGAAACAGATTTCAGGAGGTAGATTCGAATCGCGTTTAAAGCACATGAAAAGCGGCAAAACGTCGACAATGATGCCCTTGGCCAAAAAGGGCGTATGCGTTTTTTACTGAATATATTAAGGAAAAAACGCATACGCACTTTTTGGCCAACCAAGCAACCTGGAAAGGCTAATCAGCGCTACAAATAAGTCTCGCTTCCCATCGGTCAAAAGGGTCATGCTGCAAAAAGTGTCAAAACCAGAAATGCAGGACAGGCCATGGAGAAATGGCAGCCTTGCTACGCTGGTGGGCGGGATGTAAATTGCCAACAGTCACTCTGGAGAAGTGTACGGTGTGTCCTGAAACATCGAAAAAACACAGCTTAGGGAGTATAGGGCACGTCCACTCATGGGCGTATAAATTGGGAAAACTAAAAATCAGCAAGACACAGGCACCCCAAAGTTTAGGGCTGCTCTGTTGACAAGAACCTCCACTTCATGACACCTTAAATATCCCAGGAAAGAGAAAAATGGATAAAGAAGTTGTGGTCCTTATGTACAATGGAATATCACTCAGACATGAAATCAATGTCATAAGGCTAGAAGAAGCAAGATGAGTGGATTTAGGTACGATGATCCTAAGTGAAATAAGTCACACAGAAAAAGACACTAATCATAAGCTATCACTTATAGAGGGAATGTAAAAACCGCTACACTTGAACTGATTTACAAAACAGAAAAGAGTCACACGTTTAGAAAACACACTATGCCTGCTTAACGGGAAAGGTGAGGTGGGGTGATGCATAAAACAAGGGTTTCAAATTCGCTCAGATACCGTTCCGTACACCCAATATGTAATAGACAAGACCTACTCCTTGCTCAGTGAACTGGACTCAACACCCCCTATTCACCGCACAAGAATATATGTGACTAGTAAGAATCTTAAACCTATGTATTGATATCTGTCTGGAAGTGAGTCAAGTGGGTGTAAAGCCGCATAAACACAGCCGTGAAAAGCAGCTAAACCCCATTATAAAAATAAATTACTTTTAAAAACCCGTAAAACAAAGACAGTGAAAGAGAGAGAAATTCTTACAAAATTCGTTCAGAGGCTGTGATGCAACCTGGATTGACCATATCTAGACCCACAGCTGGATGAGACATAAGGGTGGACACTCTTGGGGCTGAAAGGTTTGGTGAGGTTGGGTGAGCAAACGCAGACCCTTTAAAGTAATACTGCCTGGTACCCATCCCATGGGTCCCAAATCTCCAGGTTCAAGGGCATCTTCCTACATCGAAAACATGCATGAGAAACCCAGAAAATGGTACACCGTGTGATTTTGAAAGGTTTCTAATATGCACCTCATTTCTCATCTCCTTGTGCTCGGGTTCACCATTCTAGCTACTTTACTAGCAATCTCCCTACTTGGAGAATCAGCACCTTTAAGCTCCTGTTCCCTACAGGTTGCAATTTGTCCTGAGGATGAACGGGAAGAGGGGCAACCAATGAGAGACTAGATCTAGGTGTTGGGACAGGCACAGGTCACTCTATTTTCCCATCAGGAAGAAGAATTAACCACAGGCTCAGCCTGCCGCCCAGAAGCAGAATAGGGCCTGAGGCAATCCCGCGCTTTTGCGGCCAGCTCCGAAAAAAGCGAGTTGAAAAATGGAGCTCAGGGACACTGCAATTCACAAACCCGCAGAGTTATAAATGATAACTCTCATCCACAGATATATTGAGGGAAGGCAACGAAGAGGATTTGAAAGCAAGGCAGAATTGCAGGAAACAGATTTCAGGAGGTAGATTCGAATCGCGTTTAAAGCACATGAAAAGCGGCAAAACGTCGACAATGATGCCCTTGGCCAAAAAGGGCGTATGCGTTTTTTACTGAATATATTAAGGAAAAAACGCATACGCACTTTTTGGCCAACCAAGCAACCTGGAAAGGCTAATCAGCGCTACAAATAAGTCTCGCTTCCCATCGGTCAAAAGGGTCATGCTGCAAAAAGTGTCAAAACCAGAAATGCAGGACAGGCCATGGAGAAATGGCAGCCTTGCTACGCTGGTGGGCGGGATGTAAATTGCCAACAGTCACTCTGGAGAAGTGTACGGTGTGTCCTGAAACATCGAAAAAACACAGCTTAGGGAGTATAGGGCACGTCCACTCATGGGCGTATAAATTGGGAAAACTAAAAATCAGCAAGACACAGGCACCCCAAAGTTTAGGGCTGCTCTGTTGACAAGAACCTCCACTTCATGACACCTTAAATATCCCAGGAAAGAGAAAAATGGATAAAGAAGTTGTGGTCCTTATGTACAATGGAATATCACTCAGACATGAAATCAATGTCATAAGGCTAGAAGAAGCAAGATGAGTGGATTTAGGTACGATGATCCTAAGTGAAATAAGTCACACAGAAAAAGACACTAATCATAAGCTATCACTTATAGAGGGAATGTAAAAACCGCTACACTTGAACTGATTTACAAAACAGAAAAGAGTCACACGTTTAGAAAACACACTATGCCTGCTTAACGGGAAAGGTGAGGTGGGGTGATGCATAAAACAAGGGTTTCAAATTCGCTCAGATACCGTTCCGTACACCCAATATGTAATAGACAAGACCTACTCCTTGCTCAGTGAACTGGACTCAACACCCCCTATTCACCGCACAAGAATATATGTGACTAGTAAGAATCTTAAACCTATGTATTGATATCTGTCTGGAAGTGAGTCAAGTGGGTGTAAAGCCGCATAAACACAGCCGTGAAAAGCAGCTAAACCCCATTATAAAAATAAATTACTTTTAAAAACCCGTAAAACAAAGACAGTGAAAGAGAGAGAAATTCTTACAAAATTCGTTCAGAGGCTGTGATGCAACCTGGATTGACCATATCTAGACCCACAGCTGGATGAGACATAAGGGTGGACACTCTTGGGGCTGAAAGGTTTGGTGAGGTTGGGTGAGCAAACGCAGACCCTTTAAAGTAATACTGCCTGGTACCCATCCCATGGGTCCCAAATCTCCAGGTTCAAGGGCATCTTCCTACATCGAAAACATGCATGAGAAACCCAGAAAATGGTACACCGTGTGATTTTGAAAGGTTTCTAATATGCACCTCATTTCTCATCTCCTTGTGCTCGGGTTCACCATTCTAGCTACTTTACTAGCAATCTCCCTACTTGGAGAATCAGCACCTTTAAGCTCCTGTTCCCTACAGGTTGCAATTTGTCCTGAGGATGAACGGGAAGAGGGGCAACCAATGAGAGACTAGATCTAGGTGTTGGGACAGGCACAGGTCACTCTATTTTCCCATCAGGAAGAAGAATTAACCACAGGCTCAGCCTGCCGCCCAGAAGCAGAATAGGGCCTGAGGCAATCCCGCGCTTTTGCGGCCAGCTCCGAAAAAAGCGAGTTGAAAAATGGAGCTCAGGGACACTGCAATTCACAAACCCGCAGAGTTATAAATGATAACTCTCATCCACAGATATATTGAGGGAAGGCAACGAAGAGGATTTGAAAGCAAGGCAGAATTGCAGGAAACAGATTTCAGGAGGTAGATTCGAATCGCGTTTAAAGCACATGAAAAGCGGCAAAACGTCGACAATGATGCCCTTGGCCAAAAAGGGCGTATGCGTTTTTTCCTGAATATATTAAGGAAAAAACGCATACGCACTTTTTGGCCAACCAAGCAACCTGGAAAGGCTAATCAGCGCTACAAATAAGTCTCGCTTCCCATCGGTCAAAAGGGTCATGCTGCAAAAAGTGTCAAAACCAGAAATGCAGGACAGGCCATGGAGAAATGGCAGCCTTGCTACGCTGGTGGGCGGGATGTAAATTGCCAACAGTCACTCTGGAGAAGTGTACGGTGTGTCCTGAAACATCGAAAAAACACAGCTTAGGGAGTATAGGGCACGTCCACTCATGGGCGTATAAATTGGGAAAACTAAAAATCAGCAAGACACAGGCACCCCAAAGTTTAGGGCTGCTCTGTTGACAAGAACCTCCACTTCATGACACCTTAAATATCCCAGGAAAGAGAAAAATGGATAAAGAAGTTGTGGTCCTTATGTACAATGGAATATCACTCAGACATGAAATCAATGTCATAAGGCTAGAAGAAGCAAGATGAGTGGATTTAGGTACGATGATCCTAAGTGAAATAAGTCACACAGAAAAAGACACTAATCATAAGCTATCACTTATAGAGGGAATGTAAAAACCGCTACACTTGAACTGATTTACAAAACAGAACAGAGTCACACGTTTAGAAAACACACTATGCCTGCTTAACGGGAAAGGTGAGGTGGGGTGATGCATAAAACAAGGGTTTCAAATTCGATCAGATACCGTTCTGTACACCCAATATGTAATAGACAAGACCTACTCCTTGCTCAGTGAACTGGACTCAACACCCCCTATTCACCGCACAAGAATATATGTGACTAGTAAGAATCTTAAACCTATGTATTGATATCTGTCTGGAAGTGAGTCAAGTGGGTGTAAAGCCGCATAAACACAGCCGTGAAAAGCAGCTAAACCCCATTATAAAAATAAATTACTTTTAAAAACCCGTAAAACAAAGACAGTGAAAGAGAGAGAAATTCTTACAAAATTCGTTCAGAGGCTGTGATGCAACCTGGATTGACCATATCTAGACCCACAGCTGGATGAGACATAAGGGTGGACACTCTTGGGGCTGAAAGTTTGGGTGAGGTTGGGTGAGCAAACGCAGACCCTTTAAAGTAATACTGCCTGGTACGCATCCCATGGGTCCCAAATCTCCAGGTTCAATGGCATCTTCCTACATCGAAAACATGCATGAGAAACCCAGAAGATGGTACACCGTGTGATTTTGAAAGGTTTCTAATATGCACCTCATTTCTCATCTCCTTGTGCTCGGGTTCACCATTCTAGCTACTTTACTAGCAATCTCCCTACTTGGAGAATCAGCACCTTTAAGCTCCTGTTCCCTACAGGTTGCAATTTGTCCTGAGGATGAACGGGAAGAGGGGCAACCAATGAGAGACTAGATCTAGGTGTTGGGACAGGCACAGGTCACTCTATTTTCCCATCAGGAAGAAGAATTAACCACAGGCTCAGCCTGCCGCCCAGAAGCAGAATAGTGCCTGAGGCAATCCCGTGCTTTTGCGGCCAGCTCCCAAAAAAGACAGTTGAAAAATGGAGCTCAGGGGAACTGCCATTCACAAACCTGCTGAATTATAAATGATAACTCTCGTCCACAAATATATTGAGGGAAGGCAACGAAGAGGATTTGAAAGCAAGGCAGAATTGCAGGAAACAGATTTCAGGAGGTAGATTCGAATTGCCTTTAAAGCACATGAAAAGCGGCAAAACGTCCACAATGATGCCCTTGGCCAAAAAGGGCATATGCGTTTTTTCCTGAATATATTAAGGAAAAAAAGCATACGCCATTTTTGGCCAACCAAGCAACCTGGAAAGGCTAATCAGCGCTACAAAGAAGTCTCGCTTCCCATCGGTCAAAAGTGCCATGCTGCAAAAAGTGTCAAAACCAGAAATGCAGGACAGGCCATGGAGAAATGGCAGCCTTGCTACGCTGATGGGCGGGATGTAAATTGCCAACAGCCACTCTGGAGAAGTGTACGGTGTGTCCTGAAACATCGAAAAAACACAGCTTATGGAGCATAGGGCCCGTCCACTCATGGGCGTATAAATTGGGAAAACTAAAAATCAGCAAGACACAGGCACCCCAAAGTTTAGGGCTGCTCTGTTGACAAGAACCTCCACTTCATGACACCTTAACTATCCCAGGAAAGAGAAAAATGGATAAAGAAGTTGTGGTCCTTATGTACAATGGAATATCACTCAGACATGAAATCAATGTCATAAGGCTAGTAGAAGCAAGATGAGTGGATTTAGGTACGACTATTCTAAGTGAAATAAGTCACACAGAAAAAGACACTTATCATAAGCTATCACTTATAGAGGGAATGTAAAAACCGCTACACTTGAACTGAATTACAAAACAGAACAGAGTCAAACGTTTAGAAAACACACTATGGCTGCTTAACGGGAAAGGTGAGGTGGGGTGATGCATAAAACAAGGGTTTCAAATTCGCTCAGATACCGTTCCATACACCCAATATGTAATAGACAAGACCTACTCCTTGCTCAGTGAACTGGACTCAACACCCCCTATTCACCGCACAAGAATATATGTGACTAGTAAGAATATTAAAACCTATGTATTGATATCTGTCTGGAAGTGAGTCAAGTGGGTGTAAAGCCGCATAAACACAGCTGTGAAAAGCAGCTAAACCCCATTATAAAAATAAATTACTTTTAAAAACCCGTAAAACAAAGACAGTGAAAGAGAGAGAAATTCTTACAAAATTCGTTCAGAGGCTGTGATGCAACCTGGATTGACCATATCTAGACCCACAGCTGGATGAGACATAAGGGTGGACACTCTTGGGGCTGAAAGTTTAGGTGAGGTTGGGTGAGCAAACGCAGACCCTTTAAAGTAATACTGCGTGGTACCCATCCCATGGATCCCAAATCTCCAGTTTCAAGGGCATCTTCCTACATCGAAAACATGCATGAGAAACCCAGAAGATGGTACACCGTGTGATTTTGAAAGGTTTCTAATACGCACCTCATTTCTCATCTCCTTGTGCTCGGGTTCGCCTTTCCAGCTACTTTACTAGCAATCTCCCTACTTGGAGAATCAGCACCTTTAAGCTCCTGTTTCCTACATGTTGCAATTTGTCCTAAGGATGAACGGGAAGAGGGGCAACCAATGAGAGACTAGATCTAGGTGTTGGGACAGGCACAGGTCACTCTATTTTCCCATCAGGAAGAAGAATTAACCACAGGCTCAGCCTGCCGCCAGGAACCAGAATAGGGCCTGAGGCAATCCCGTGCTTTTGCGGCCAGCTCCCAAAAAAGACAGTTGAAAAATGGAGCTCAGGGGAACTGCCATTCACAAACCTGCTGAATTATAAATGATAACTCTCGTCCACAAATATATTGAGGGAAGGCAACGAAGAGGATTTGAAAGCAAGGCAGAATTGCAGGAAACAGGTTTCAGGAGGTAGATTCGAATCGCCTTAAAAGCACATAAAAAGTGGCAAAACGTCGACAATGATGCCCTTGGCCAAACAGGGCGTATGAGTTTTTTCCTGAATATATTCAGGAAAAAACGCATACGCCCTTTTTGGCCAACCAAGCAACCTGGAAAGGCTAATCAGCGCTACAAAGAAGTCTCGCTTCCCATCGGTCAAAAGGGCCATGCTGCAAAAAGTGTTAAAACCAGAAATGCAGGACAGGCCATGGAGAAATGGCAGACTTGCTACGCTGATGGGCGGGATGTAAATTGCCAACAGCCACTCTGGAGAAGTGTACGGTGTGTCCTGAAACATCGAAAAAACACAGCTTAGGGAGCATAGGGCACGTCCACTCATGGGCGTATAAATTGGGAAAACTAAAAATCAGCAAGACACAGGCACCCCAATGTTTAGGGCTGCTCTGTTGACAAGAACCTCCACTCATGACACCTTAAATATCCCAGGAAAGAGAAAAATGGATAAAGAAGCTGTGGTCCTTATGTACAATGGAATATCACTCAGACATGAAATCAATGTCATAAGGCTAGTAGAAGCAAGATGAGTGGATTTAGGTACGATGATCCTAAGTGAAATAAGTCACACAGAAAAAGACACTTATCATAAGCTATCACTTATAGAGGGAATGTAAAAACCGCTACACTTGAACTGATTTACAAAACAGAACAGAGTCACACGTTTAGAAAACACACTATGCCTGCTTAACGGGAAAGGTGAGGTGGGGTGATGCATAAAACAAGGGTTTCAAATTCGCTCAGATACCGTTCCGTACACCCAATATGTAATAGACAAGACCTACTCCTTGCTCAGTGAACTGGACTCAACACCCCCTATTCACCGCACAAGAATATATGTGACTAGTAAGAATCTTAAACCTATGTATTGATATCTGTCTGGAAGTGAGTCAAGTGGGTGTAAAGCCGCATAAACACAGCCGTGAAAAGCAGCTAAACCCCATTATAAAAATAAATTACTTTTAAAAACCCGTAAAACAAAGACAGTGAAAGAGAGAGAAATTCTTACAAAATTCGTTCAGAGGCTGTGATGCAACCTGGATTGACCATATCTAGACCCACAGCTGGATGAGACATAAGGTTGGACACACTTGGGGCTGAAAGTTTGGGTGAGGTTGGGTGAGCAAACGCAGACCCTTTAAAGTAATACTGACTGGTACCCATCCCATGGGTCCCAAATCTCCAGGTTCAAGGGCATCTTCCTACATCGAAAACATGCATGAGAAACCCAGAAGATGGTACACTGCGTGATTTTGAAAGGTTTCTAATATGCACCTCATTTCTCATCTCCTTGTGCTCGGGTTCACCATTCTAGCTACTTTACTAGCAATCTCCCTACTTGGAGAATCAGCACCTTTAACCTCCTGTTCCCTACCGGTTGCAATTTGTCCTGAGGATGAACGGGAAGAGGGGCAACCAATGAGAGACTAGATCTAGGTGTTGGGACAGGCACAGGTCACTCTATTTTCCCATCAGGAAGAAGAATTAACCACAGGCTCAACCTGCCGCCAGGAACCAGAATAGGTCCTGAGGCAATCCCGCGCTTTTGCGGCCAGCTCCCAAAAAAGCGAGTTGAAAAATGGAGCTCAGGGACACTGCAATTCACAAACCCGCAGAGTTATAAATGATAACTCTCATCCACAGATATATTGAGGGAAGGCAACGAAGAGGATTTGAAAGCAAGGCAGAATTGCAGGAAACAGATTTCAGGAGGTAGATTCGAAACGCCTTTAAGGCACATGAAAAGCGGCAAAACGTCGAGAATGATGCCCTTGGCCAAAAAGGGCGTATGCGTTTTTTACTGAATATATTCAGGAAAAAACGCATACGCGCTTTTTGGTCAACCAAGCAACCTGGAAAGGCAAATCAGCGCTACAAAGAAGTCTCGCTTCCCATCGGTCAAAAGGGTCATGCTGCAAAAAGTGTCAAAACCAGAAATGCAGGACAGGCCACGGAGAAATGGCAGCCTTGTTACGCTGATGGGCGGGATGTAAATTGCCAACAGCCACTCTGGAGTAGTGTACGGTGTGTCCTGAAACATCGAAAAAACACAGCTTAGGGAGCATAGGGCACGTCCACTCATGGGCGTATAAATTGGGAAAACTAAAAATCAGCAAGACACAGGCACCCCAAAGTTTAGGGCTGCTCTGTTGACAAGAGCCTCCACGTCATGACACCTTAAATATCCCAGGAAAGAGAAAAATGGATAAAGAAGTTGTGGTCCTTATGTACAATGGAATATCACTCAGACATGAAATCAATGTCATAAGGCTAGTAGAAGCAAGATGAGTGGATTTAGCTACGACGATTCTAAGTGAAATAAGTCACACAGAAAAAGACACTTATCATAAGCTATCACTTAGAGAGGGAATGTAAAAACCGCTACACTTGAACTGAATTACAAAACAGAACAGAGTCACACGTTTAGAAAACACACTATGGCTGCTTAACGGGAAAGGTGAGGTGGGGTGATGCATAAAACAAGGGTTTCAAATTCGCTCAAATACCGTTCCATACACCCAATATGTAATAGACAAGACCTACTCCTTGCTCAGTGAACTGGACTCAACACCCCCTATTCACCGCACAAAAATATATGTGACTAGTAAGAATCTTAAAACCTATGTACTGATATCTGTCTGGAAGTGAGTCAAGTGGGTGTAAAGCCGCATAAACACAGCCGTGAAAAGCAGCTAAACCCCATTATAAAAATAAATTACTTTTAAAAACCCGTAAAACAAAGACAGTGAAAGAGAGAGAAATTCTTACAAAATTCGTTCAGAGGCTGTGATGCAAACTGGATTGACCATATCTAGACCCACACCTGGATGAGACATAAGGGTGGACACTCTTGGGGCTGAAAGGTTGGGTGAGGTTGGGTGAGCAAACGCAGACCCGTTAAAATAATACTGCCTGGTACCCATCCCATGGGTCCCAAATCTCCAGGTTCAAGGGCATCTTCCTACATCGAAAACATGCATGAGAAACCCAGAAGATGGTACACCGTGTGATTTTGAAAGGTTTCTAATATGCACCTCATTTCTCATCTCCTTGTGCTCGGGTTCACCATTCCAGCTACTTTACTAGCAATCTCCCTACTTGGAGAATCAGCACCTTTAACCTCCTGTTCCCTACAGGTTGCAATTTGTCCTGAGGATGAATGGGAAGAGAGGCAACCAATGAGAGACTAGATCTAGGTGTTGGGACAGGCACAGGTCACTCTATTTTCCCATCAGGAAGAAGAATTAACCACAGGCTCAGCCTGCCGCCAGGAACCAGAATAGGGCCTGAGGCAATCCCGAGCTTTTGCGGCCAGCTCCCAAAATAGACAGTTGAAAAGTGGAGCTCAGGGGAACTGCCATTCACAAACCTGCTGAATTATAAATGATAACTCTCGTCCACAAATATATTGAGGGAAGGCAACGAAGAGGATTTGAAAGCAAGGCAGAATTGCAGGAAACAGGTTTCAGGAGGTAGATTCGAATCGCCTTTAAAGCACATGAAAAGCGGCAAAACGTCGACAATGATGCCCTTGGCCAAACAGGGCGTATGCGTTTTTTCCTGAATATATTCAGGAAAAAACGCATACGCCCTGTTTGGCCAACCTAGCAACCTGGAAAGGCAAATCAGCGCTACAAAGAAGTCTCGCTTCCCATCGGTCAAAAGGGCCATGCTGCAAAAAGTGTTAAAACCAGAAATGCAGGACAGGCCATGGAGAAATGGCAGCCTTGCTACGCTGATGGGCGGGATGTAAATTGCCAACAGCCACTCTGGAGAAGTGTAAGGTGTGTCCTGAAACATCGAAAAAACACAGCTTAGGGAGCATAGGGCACGTCCACTCATGGGCGTATAAATTGGGAAAACTAAAAATCAGCAAGACACAGGCACCCCAAAGTTTAGGGCTGCTCTGTTGACAAGAACCTCCACTCATGACACCTTAAATATCCCAGGAAAGAGAAAAATGGATAAAGAAGGTGTGGTCCTTATGTACAATGGAATATCACTCAGACATGAAATCAATGTCATAAGGCTAGTAGAAGCAAGATGAGTGCATTTAGGTACGACGATTCTAAGTGAAATAAGTCACACAGAAAAAGACACTTATCATAAGCTATCACTTATAGAGGGAATGTAAAAACCGCTACACTTGAACTGAATTACAAAACAGAACAGAGTCACACGTTTAGAAAACACACTATGGCTGCTTAACGGGAAAGGTGAGGTGGGGTGATGCATAAAACAAGGGTTTCAAATTAGCTCAGATACCGTTCCATACACAAATATGTAATAGAAAAGACCCACTCCTTGCTCAGTGAACTGGACTCAACACCCCCTATTCACCGCACAAGAATATATGTGACTAGTAAGAATCTTAAACCTATGTATTGATATCTGTCTGGAAGTGAGTCAAGTGGGTGTAAAGCCGCATAAACACAGCCGTGAAAAGCAGCTAAACCCCATTATAAAAATAAATTACTTTTAAAAACCCGTAAAACAAAGACAGTGCAAGAGAGAGAAATTCTTACAAAATTCGTTCAGAGGCTGTGATGCAACCTGGATTGACCATATCTAGACCCACAGCTGGATGAGACATAAGGTTGGACACTCTTGGGGCTGAAAGGTTTGGTGAGGTTGGGTGAGCAAACGCAGACCCTTTAAAGTAATACTGCCTGGTACCCATCCCATGGGTCCCAAATCTCCAGGTTCAAGGGCATCTTCCTACATCGAAAACATGCATGAGAAACCCAGAAAATGGTACACCGTGTGATTTTGAAAGGTTTCTAATATGCACCTCATTTCTCATCTCCTTGTGCTCGGGTTCACCATTCTAGCTACTTTACTAGCAATCTCCCTACTTGGAGAATCAGCACCTTTAAGCTCCTGTTCCCTACAGGTTGCAATTTGTCCTGAGGATGAACGGGAAGAGGGGCAACCAATGAGAGACTAGATCTAGGTGTTGGGACAGGCACAGGTCACTCTATTTTCCCATCAGGAAGAAGAATTAACCACAGGCTCAGCCTGCCGCCCAGAAGCAGAATAGGGCCTGAGGCAATCCCGCGCTTTTGCGGCCAGCTCCGAAAAAAGCGAGTTGAAAAATGGAGCTCAGGGACACTGCAATTCACAAACCCGCAGAGTTATAAATGATCACTCTCATCCACAGATATATTGAGGGAAGGCAACGAAGAGGATTTGAAAGCAAGGCAGAATTGCAGGAAACAGATTTCAGGAGGTAGATTCGAATCGCGTTTAAAGCACATGAAAAGCGGCAAAACGTCGACAATGATGCCCTTGGCCAAAAAGGGCGTATGCGTTTTTTCCTGAATATATTAAGGAAAAAACGCATACGCACTTTTTGGCCAACCAAGCAACCTGGAAAGGCTAATCAGCGCTACAAATAAGTCTCGCTTCCCATCGGTCAAAAGGGTCATGCTGCAAAAAGTGTCAAAACCAGAAATGCAGGACAGGCCATGGAGAAATGGCAGCCTTGCTACGCTGGTGGGCGGGATGTAAATTGCCAACAGCCACTCTGGAGAAGTGTACGGTGTGTCCTGAAACATCGAAAAAACACAGCTTAGGGAGTATAGGGCACGTCCACTCATGGGCGTATAAATTGGGAAAACTAAAAATCAGCAAGACACAGGCACCCCAAAGTTTAGGGCTGCTCTGTTGACAAGAACCTCCACTCATGACACCTTAAATATCCCAGGAAAGAGAAAAATGGATAAAGAAGGTGTGGTCCTTATGTACAATGGAATATCACTCAGACATGAAATCAATGTCATAAGGCTAGTAGAAGCAAGATGAGTGCAATTAGGTACGACGATTCTCAGTGAAATAAGTCACACAGAAAAAGACACTTATCATAAGCTATCACTTATAGAGGGAATGTAAAAACCGCTACACTTGAACTGAATTACAAAACAGAACAGAGTCACACGTTTAGAAAACACACTATGGCTGCTTAACGGGAAAGGTGAGGTGGGGTGATGCATAAAACAAGGGTTTCAAATTAGCTCAGATACCGTTCCATACACCCAATATGTAATAGACAAGACCCACTCCTTGCTCAGTGAACTGGACTCAACACCCCCTATTCACCACACAAGAATATATGTGACTAGTAAGAATATTAAAACCTATGTATTGATATCTGTCTGGAAGTGAGTCAAGTGGGTGTAAAGCCGCATAAACACAGCTGTGAAAAGCAGCTAAACCCCATTATAAAAATAAATTACTTTTAAAAACCTGTAAAATAAAGACAGTGAAAGAGAGAGAAATTCTTACAAAATTCGTTCAGAGGCTGTGATGCAACCTGGATTGACCATATCTAGACCCACAGCTGGATGAGACATAAGGGGGGACACTCTTGGGGCTGAAAGTTTAGGTGAGGTTGGGTGAGCAAACGCAGACCCTTTAAAGTAATACTGCGTGGTACCCATCCCATGGGTCCCAAATCTCCAGGTTCAAGGGCATCTTCCTACATCGAAAACATGCATGAGAAACCTAGAAGATGGTACACCGTGTGATTTTGAAAGGTTTCTAATACGCACCTCATTTCTCATCTCCTTGTGCTCGGGTTCGCCTTTCCAGCTACTTTACTAGCAATCTCCCTACTTGGAGAATCAGCACCTTTAAGCTCCTGTTTCCTACATGATGCAATTTGTCCTAAGGATGAACGGGAAGAGGGGCAACCAATGAGAGACTAGATCTAGGTGTTGGGACAGGCACAGGTCACTCTATTTTCCCATCAGGAAGAAGAATTAACCACAGGCTCAGCCTGCCGCCAGGAACCAGAATAGGGTCTGAGGCAATACCGTGCTTTTGCGGCCAGCTCCCAAAAAAGACAGTTGAAAAATGGAGCTCAGGGGAACTGCCATTCACAAACCTGCTGAATTATAAATGATAACTCTCGTCCACAGATATATTGAGGGAAGGCAACGAAGAGGATTTGAAAGCAAGGCAGAATTGCAGGTAACAGATTTCAGGAGGTAGATTCGAATTGCCTTTAAAGCACATGAAAAGCGGCAAAACGTCCACAATGATGTCCTTGGCCAAAAAGGGCGTATGCGTTTTTTCCTGAATATATTAAAGAAAAAACGCATACGCCCTGTTTGGCCAACCTAGCAACCTGGAAAGGCAAATCAGCGCTACAAAGAAGTCTCGCTTCCCATCGGTCAAAAGGGCCATGCTGCAAAAAGTGTTAAAACCAGAAATGCAGGACAGGCCATGGAGAAATGGCAGCCTTGCTACGCTGATGGGCGGGATGTAAATTGCCAACAGCCACTCTGGAGAAGTGTACGGTGTGTCCTGAAACATCGAAAAAACACAGCTTAGGGAGCATAAGGCACGTCCACTCATGGGCGTATAAATTGGGAAAACTAAAAATCAGCAAGACACAGGCACCCCAAAGTTTAGGGCTGCTCTGTTGACAAGAACCTCCACTCATGACACCTTAAATATCCCAGGAAAGAGAAAAATGGATAAAGAAGCTGTGGTCCTTATGTACAATGGAATATCACTCAGACATGAAATGAATGTCATAAGGCTAGTAGAAGCAAGATGAGTGGATTTAGGTACGACGATTCTAAGTGAAATAAGTCACACAGAAAAAGACACTTATCATAAGCTATCACTTATAGAGGGAATGTAAAAACCGCTACACTTAAACTGAATTACAAAACAGAACAGAGTCACACGTTTAGAAAACACACTATGGCTGCTTAACGGGAAAGGTGAGGTGGGGTGATGCATAAAACAAGGTTTCAAATTCGCTCAGATACCGTTCCATACACCCAATATGTAATAGACAACACCCACTCCTTGCTCAGTGAACTGGACTAAACACCCCCTATTCACCGCACAAGAATATATGTGACTAGTAAGAATCTTAAAACCTATGTATTGATATCTGTCTGGAAGTGAGTCAAGTGGGTGTAAAGCCGCATAAACACAGCCGTGAAAACCAGCTAAACCCCATTATAAAAATAAATTACTTTTAAAAACCCGTAAAACAAAGACAGTGAACGAGAGAGAAATTCTTACAAAATTCGTTCAGAGGCTGTGATGCAACCTGGATTGACCATATCTAGACCCACAGCTGGATGAGACATAAGGTTGGACACTCTTGGGGCTGAAAGGTTTGGTGAGGTTGGGTGAGCAAACGCAGACCCTTTAAAGTAATACTGCCTGGTACCCATCCCATGGGTCCCAAATCTCCAGGTTCAAGGGCATCTTCCTACATCGAAAACATGCATGAGAAACCCAGAAGATGGTACACCGTGAGATTTTGAAAGGTTTCTAATACGCACCTCATTTCTCATCTCCCTGTGCTCGGGTTCGCCTTTCCAGCTACTTTACTAGCAATCTCCCTACTTGGAGAATCAGCACCTTTAAGCTCCTGTTCCCTACAGGTTGCAATTTGTCCTGAGGATGAACGGGAAGAGGGGCAACCAATGAGAGACTAGATCTAGGTGTTGGGACAGGCACAGGTCACTCTATTTTCCCATCAGGAAGAAGAATTAACCACAGGCTCAGCCTGCCGCCCAGAAGCAGAATAGGGCCTGAGGCAATCCCGCGCTTTTGCGGCCAGCTCCGAAAAAAGCGAGTTGAAAAATGGAGCTCAGGGACACTGCAATTCACAAACCCGCAGAGTTATAAATGATAACTCTCATCCACAGATATATTGAGGGAAGGCAACGAAGAGGATTTGAAAGCAAGGCAGAATTGCAGGAAACAGATTTCAGGAGGTAGATTCGAATCGCGTTTAAAGCACATGAAAAGCGGCAAAACGTCGACAATGATGCCCTTGGCCAAAAAGGGCGTATGCGTTTTTTACTGAATATATTAAGGAAAAAACGCATACGCACTTTTTGGCCAACCAAGCAACCTGGAAAGGCTAATCAGCGCTACAAAGAAGTCTCGCTTCCCATCGGTCAAAAGGGTCATGCTGCAAAAAGTGTCAAAACCAGAAATGCAGGACAGGCCATGGAGAAATGGCAGCCTTGCTACGCTGGTGGGCGGGATGTAAATTGCCAACAGTCACTCTGGAGAAGTGTACGGTGTGTCCTGAAACATCGAAAAAACACAGCTTAGGGAGTATAGGGCACGTCCACTCATGGGCGTATAAATTGGGAAAACTAAAAATCAGCAAGACACAGGCACCCCAAAGTTTAGGGCTGCTCTGTTGACAAGAACCTCCACTTCATGACACCTTAAATATCCCAGGAAAGAGAAAAATGGATAAAGAAGTTGTGGTCCTTATGTACAATGGAATATCACTCAGACATGAAATCAATGTCATAAGGCTAGAAGAAGCAAGATGAGTGGATTTAGGTACGATGATCCTAAGTGAAATAAGTCACACAGAAAAAGACACTAATCATAAGCTATCACTTATAGAGGGAATGTAAAAACCGCTACACTTGAACTGATTTACAAAACAGAAAAGAGTCACACGTTTAGAAAACACACTATGCCTGCTTAACGGGAAAGGTGAGGTGGGGTGATGCATAAAACAAGGGTTTCAAATTCGCTCAGATACCGTTCCGTACACCCAATATGTAATAGACAAGACCTACTCCTTGCTCAGTGAACTGGACTCAACACCCCCTATTCACCGCACAAGAATATATGTGACTAGTAAGAATCTTAAACCTATGTATTGATATCTGTCTGGAAGTGAGTCAAGTGGGTGTAAAGCCGCATAAACACAGCCGTGAAAAGCAGCTAAACCCCATTATAAAAATAAATTACTTTTAAAAACCCGTAAAACAAAGACAGTGAAAGAGAGAGAAATTCTTACAAAATTCGTTCAGAGGCTGTGATGCAACCTGGATTGACCATATCTAGACCCACAGCTGGATGAGACATAAGGGTGGACACTCTTGGGGCTGAAAGGTTTGGTGAGGTTGGGTGAGCAAACGCAGACCCTTTAAAGTAATACTGCCTGGTACCCATCCCATGGGTCCCAAATCTCCAGGTTCAAGGGCATCTTCCTACATCGAAAACATGCATGAGAAACCCAGAAAATGGTACACCGTGTGATTTTGAAAGGTTTCTAATATGCACCTCATTTCTCATCTCCTTGTGCTCGGGTTCACCATTCTAGCTACTTTACTAGCAATCTCCCTACTTGGAGAATCAGCACCTTTAAGCTCCTGTTCCCTACAGGTTGCAATTTGTCCTGAGGATGAACGGGAAGAGGGGCAACCAATGAGAGACTAGATCTAGGTGTTGGGACAGGCACAGGTCACTCTATTTTCCCATCAGGAAGAAGAATTAACCACAGGCTCAGCCTGCCGCCCAGAAGCAGAATAGGGCCTGAGGCAATCCCGCGCTTTTGCGGCCAGCTCCGAAAAAAGCGAGTTGAAAAATGGAGCTCAGGGACACTGCAATTCACAAACCCGCAGAGTTATAAATGATAACTCTCATCCACAGATATATTGAGGGAAGGCAACGAAGAGGATTTGAAAGCAAGGCAGAATTGCAGGAAACAGATTTCAGGAGGTAGATTCGAATCGCGTTTAAAGCACATGAAAAGCGGCAAAACGTCGACAATGATGCCCTTGGCCAAAAAGGGCGTATGCGTTTTTTACTGAATATATTAAGGAAAAAACGCATACGCACTTTTTGGCCAACCAAGCAACCTGGAAAGGCTAATCAGCGCTACAAATAAGTCTCGCTTCCCATCGGTCAAAAGGGTCATGCTGCAAAAAGTGTCAAAACCAGAAATGCAGGACAGGCCATGGAGAAATGGCAGCCTTGCTACGCTGGTGGGCGGGATGTAAATTGCCAACAGTCACTCTGGAGAAGTGTACGGTGTGTCCTGAAACATCGAAAAAACACAGCTTAGGGAGTATAGGGCACGTCCACTCATGGGCGTATAAATTGGGAAAACTAAAAATCAGCAAGACACAGGCACCCCAAAGTTTAGGGCTGCTCTGTTGACAAGAACCTCCACTTCATGACACCTTAAATATCCCAGGAAAGAGAAAAATGGATAAAGAAGTTGTGGTCCTTATGTACAATGGAATATCACTCAGACATGAAATCAATGTCATAAGGCTAGAAGAAGCAAGATGAGTGGATTTAGGTACGATGATCCTAAGTGAAATAAGTCACACAGAAAAAGACACTAATCATAAGCTATCACTTATAGAGGGAATGTAAAAACCGCTACACTTGAACTGATTTACAAAACAGAACAGAGTCACACGTTTAGAAAACACACTATGCCTGCTTAACGGGAAAGGTGAGGTGGGGTGATGCATAAAACAAGGGTTTCAAATTCGATCAGATACCGTTCTGTACACCCAATATGTAATAGACAAGACCTACTCCTTGCTCAGTGAACTGGACTCAACACCCCCTATTCACCGCACAAGAATATATGTGACTAGTAAGAATCTTAAACCTATGTATTGATATCTGTCTGGAAGTGAGTCAAGTGGGTGTAAAGCCGCATAAACACAGCCGTGAAAAGCAGCTAAACCCCATTATAAAAATAAATTACTTTTAAAAACCCGTAAAACAAAGACAGTGAAAGAGAGAGAAATTCTTACAAAATTCGTTCAGAGGCTGTGATGCAACCTGGATTGACCATATCTAGACCCACAGCTGGATGAGACATAAGGGTGGACACTCTTGGGGCTGAAAGTTTGGGTGAGGTTGGGTGAGCAAACGCAGACCCTTTAAAGTAATACTGCCTGGTACGCATCCCATGGGTCCCAAATCTCCAGGTTCAATGGCATCTTCCTACATCGAAAACATGCATGAGAAACCCAGAAGATGGTACACCGTGTGATTTTGAAAGGTTTCTAATATGCACCTCATTTCTCATCTCCTTGTGCTCGGGTTCACCATTCTAGCTACTTTACTAGCAATCTCCCTACTTGGAGAATCAGCACCTTTAAGCTCCTGTTCCCTACAGGTTGCAATTTGTCCTGAGGATGAACGGGAAGAGGGGCAACCAATGAGAGACTAGATCTAGGTGTTGGGACAGGCACAGGTCACTCTATTTTCCCATCAGGAAGAAGAATTAACCACAGGCTCAGCCTGCCGCCCAGAAGCAGAATAGTGCCTGAGGCAATCCCGTGCTTTTGCGGCCAGCTCCCAAAAAAGACAGTTGAAAAATGGATCTCAGGGGAACTGCCATTCACAAACCTGCTGAATTATAAATGATAACTCTCGTCCACAAATATATTGAGGGAAGGCAACGAAGAGGATTTGAAAGCAAGGCAGAATTGCAGGAAACAGATTTCAGGAGGTAGATTCGAATTGCCTTTAAAGCACATGAAAAGCGGCAAAACGTCCACAATGATGCCCTTGGCCAAAAAGGGCATATGCGTTTTTTCCTGAATATATTAAGGAAAAAAAGCATACGCCATTTTTGGCCAACCAAGCAACCTGGAAAGGCTAATCAGCGCTACAAAGAAGTCTCGCTTCCCATCGGTCAAAAGTGCCATGCTGCAAAAAGTGTCAAAACCAGAAATGCAGGACAGGCCATGGAGAAATGGCAGCCTTGCTACGCTGATGGGCGGGATGTAAATTGCCAACAGCCACTCTGGAGAAGTGTACGGTGTGTCCTGAAACATCGAAAAAACACAGCTTATGGAGCATAGGGCCCGTCCACTCATGGGCGTATAAATTGGGAAAACTAAAAATCAGCAAGACACAGGCACCCCAAAGTTTAGGGCTGCTCTGTTGACAAGAACCTCCACTTCATGACACCTTAACTATCCCAGGAAAGAGAAAAATGGATAAAGAAGTTGTGGTCCTTATGTACAATGGAATATCACTCAGACATGAAATCAATGTCATAAGGCTAGTAGAAGCAAGATGAGTGGATTTAGGTACGACTATTCTAAGTGAAATAAGTCACACAGAAAAAGACACTTATCATAAGCTATCACTTATAGAGGGAATGTAAAAACCGCTACACTTGAACTGAATTACAAAACAGAACAGAGTCAAACGTTTAGAAAACACACTATGGCTGCTTAACGGGAAAGGTGAGGTGGGGTGATGCATAAAACAAGGGTTTCAAATTCGCTCAGATACCGTTCCATACACCCAATATGTAATAGACAAGACCTACTCCTTGCTCAGTGAACTGGACTCAACACCCCCTATTCACCGCACAAGAATATATGTGACTAGTAAGAATATTAAAACCTATGTATTGATATCTGTCTGGAAGTGAGTCAAGTGGGTGTAAAGCCGCATAAACACAGCTGTGAAAAGCAGCTAAACCCCATTATAAAAATAAATTACTTTTAAAAACCCGTAAAACAAAGACAGTGAAAGAGAGAGAAATTCTTACAAAATTCGTTCAGAGGCTGTGATGCAACCTGGATTGACCATATCTAGACCCACAGCTGGATGAGACATAAGGGTGGACACTCTTGGGGCTGAAAGTTTAGGTGAGGTTGGGTGAGCAAACGCAGACCCTTTAAAGTAATACTGCGTGGTACCCATCCCATGGATCCCAAATCTCCAGGTTCAAGGGCATCTTCCTACATCGAAAACATGCATGAGAAACCCAGAAGATGGTACACCGTGTGATTTTGAAAGGTTTCTAATACGCACCTCATTTCTCATCTCCTTGTGCTCGGGTTCGCCTTTCCAGCTACTTTACTAGCAATCTCCCTACTTGGAGAATCAGCACCTTTAAGCTCCTGTTTCCTACATGTTGCAATTTGTCCTAAGGATGAACGGGAAGAGGGGCAACCAATGAGAGACTAGATCTAGGTGTTGGGACAGGCACAGGTCACTCTATTTTCCCATCAGGAAGAAGAATTAACCACAGGCTCAGCCTGCCGCCAGGAACCAGAATAGGGCCTGAGGCAATCCCGTGCTTTTGCGGCCAGCTCCCAAAAAAGACAGTTGAAAAATGGAGCTCAGGGGAACTGCCATTCACAAACCTGCTGAATTATAAATGATAACTCTCGTCCACAAATATATTGAGGGAAGGCAACGAAGAGGATTTGAAAGCAAGGCAGAATTGCAGGAAACAGGTTTCAGGAGGTAGATTCGAATCGCCTTAAAAGCACATAAAAAGTGGCAAAACGTCGACAATGATGCCCTTGGCCAAACAGGGCGTATGAGTTTTTTCCTGAATATATTCAGGAAAAAACGCATACGCCCTTTTTGGCCAACCAAGCAACCTGGAAAGGCTAATCAGCGCTACAAAGAAGTCTCGCTTCCCATCGGTCAAAAGGGCCATGCTGCAAAAAGTGTTAAAACCAGAAATGCAGGACAGGCCATGGAGAAATGGCAGACTTGCTACGCTGATGGGCGGGATGTAAATTGCCAACAGCCACTCTGGAGAAGTGTACGGTGTGTCCTGAAACATCGAAAAAACACAGCTTAGGGAGCATAGGGCACGTCCACTCATGGGCGTATAAATTGGGAAAACTAAAAATCAGCAAGACACAGGCACCCCAATGTTTAGGGCTGCTCTGTTGACAAGAACCTCCACTCATGACACCTTAAATATCCCAGGAAAGAGAAAAATGGATAAAGAAGCTGTGGTCCTTATGTACAATGGAATATCACTCAGACATGAAATCAATGTCATAAGGCTAGTAGAAGCAAGATGAGTGGATTTAGGTACGATGATCCTAAGTGAAATAAGTCACACAGAAAAAGACACTTATCATAAGCTATCACTTATAGAGGGAATGTAAAAACCGCTACACTTGAACTGATTTACAAAACAGAACAGAGTCACACGTTTAGAAAACACACTATGCCTGCTTAACGGGAAAGGTGAGGTGGGGTGATGCATAAAACAAGGGTTTCAAATTCGCTCAGATACCGTTCCGTACACCCAATATGTAATAGACAAGACCTACTCCTTGCTCAGTGAACTGGACTCAACACCCCCTATTCACCGCACAAGAATATATGTGACTAGTAAGAATCTTAAACCTATGTATTGATATCTGTCTGGAAGTGAGTCAAGTGGGTGTAAAGCCGCATAAACACAGCCGTGAAAAGCAGCTAAACCCCATTATAAAAATAAATTACTTTTAAAAACCCGTAAAACAAAGACAGTGAAAGAGAGAGAAATTCTTACAAAATTCGTTCAGAGGCTGTGATGCAACCTGGATTGACCATATCTAGACCCACAGCTGGATGAGACATAAGGTTGGACACACTTGGGGCTGAAAGTTTGGGTGAGGTTGGGTGAGCAAACGCAGACCCTTTAAAGTAATACTGACTGGTACCCATCCCATGGGTCCCAAATCTCCAGGTTCAAGGGCATCTTCCTACATCGAAAACATGCATGAGAAACCCAGAAGATGGTACACTGCGTGATTTTGAAAGGTTTCTAATATGCACCTCATTTCTCATCTCCTTGTGCTCGGGTTCACCATTCTAGCTACTTTACTAGCAATCTCCCTACTTGGAGAATCAGCACCTTTAACCTCCTGTTCCCTACCGGTTGCAATTTGTCCTGAGGATGAACGGGAAGAGGGGCAACCAATGAGAGACTAGATCTAGGTGTTGGGACAGGCACAGGTCACTCTATTTTCCCATCAGGAAGAAGAATTAACCACAGGCTCAGCCTGCCGCCAGGAACCAGAATAGGGCCTGAGGCAATCCCGTGCTTTTGCGGCCAGCTCCCGAAAAAGACAGTTGAAAAATGGAGCTCAGGGGAACTGCCATTCACAAACCTGCTGAATTATAAATGATAACTCTCGTCCACAGATATATTGAGGGAAGGCAACGAAGAGGATTTGAAAGCAAGGCAGAATTGCAGGTAACAGATTTCAGGAGGTAGATTCGAATTGCCTTTAAAGCACATGAAAAGCGGCAAAACGTCCACAATGATGCCCTTGGCCAAAAAGGGCATATGCGTTTTTTCCTGAATATATTAAGGAAAAAAAGCATACGCCCTTTTTGGCCAACCAAGCAACCTGGAAAGGCTAATCAGCGCTACAAAGAAGTCTCGCTTCCCATCGGTCAAAAGTGCCATGCTGCAAAAAGTGTTAAAACCAGAAATGCAGGACAGGCCATGGAGAAATGGCAGCCTTGCTACGCTGATGGGCGGGATGTAAATTGCCAACAGCCACTCTGGAGAAGTGTACGGTGTGTCCTGAAACATCGAAAAAACACAGCTTAGGGAGCATAAGGCACGTCCACTCATGGGCGTATAAATTGGGAAAACTAAAAATCAGCAAGACACAGGCACCCCAAAGTTTAGGGCTGCTCTGTTGACAAGAACCTCCACTCATGACACCTTAAATATCCCAGGAAAGAGAAAAATGGATAAAGAAGCTGTGGCCCTTATGTACAATGGAATATCACTCAGACATGAAATGAATGTCATAAGGCTAGTAGAAGCAAGATGAGTGGATTTAGGTACGACGATTCTAAGTGAAATAAGTCACACAGAAAAAGACACTTATCATAAGCTATCACTTATAGAGGGAATGTAAAAACCGCTACACTTAAACTGAATTACAAAACAGAACAGAGTCACACGTTTAGAAAACACACTATGGCTGCCTAACGGGAAAGGTGAGGTGGGGTAATGCATAAAACAAGGTTTCAAATTCGCTCAGATACCGTTCCATACACCCAATATGTAATAGACAAGACCCACTCCTTGCTCAGTGAACTGGACTAAACACCCCCTATTCACCGCACAAGAATATATGTGACTAGTAAGAATCTTAAAACCTATGTATTGATATCTGTCTGGAAGTGAGTCAAGTGGGTGTAAAGCCGCATAAACACAGCCGTGAAAACCAGCTAAACCCCATTATAAAAATAAATTACTTTTAAAAACCCGTAAAACAAAGACAGTGAAAGAGAGAGAAATTCTTACAAAATTCGTTCAGAGGCTGTGATGCAACCTGGATTGACCATATCTAGACCCACAGCTGGATGAGACATAAGGGTGGACACTCTTGGGGCTGAAAGGTTGGGTGAGGTTGGGTGAGCAAACGCAGACCCTTTAAAGGAATACTGCCTGGTACCCATCCCATGGGTCCCAAATCTCCAGGTTCAAGGGCATCTTCCTACATCGAAAACATGCATGAGAAACCCAGAAGATGGTACACCGTGAGATTTTGAAAGGTTTCTAATACGCACCTCATTTCTCATCTCCCTGTGCTCGTGTTCGCCTTTCCAGCTACTTTACTAGCAATCTCCCTACTTGGAGAATCAGCACCTTTAAGCTCCTGTTCCCTACAGGTTGCAAATTGTCCTAAGGATGAACGGGAAGAGGGGCAACCAATGAGAGACTAGATCTAGGTGTTGGGACAGGCACAGGTCACTCTATTTTCCCATCAGGAAGAAGAATTAACCACAGGCTCAGCCTGCGGCCCAGAAGCAGAATAGGGCCTGAGGCAATCCCGCGCTTTTGCGGCCAGCTCCCAAAAAAGCGAGTTGAAAAATGGAGATCAGGGACACTGCAATTCACAAACCCGCAGAGTTATAAATGATAACTCTCATCCACAGATATATTGAGGGAAGGCAACGAAGAGGATTTGAAAGCAAGGCAGAATTGCAGGAAACAGATTTCAGGAGGTAGATTCGATTCGCGTTTAAAGCACATGAAAAGCGGCAAAACGTCGACAATGATGCCCTTGGCCAAAAAGGGCGTATGCGTTTTTTCCTGAATATATTGAGGAAAAAACGCATACGCACTTTTTGGCCAACCAAGCAACCTGGAAAGGCTAATCAGCGATACAAAGAAGTCTCTCTTCCCATCAGTCAAAAGGGTCATGCTGCAAAAAGTGTCAAAACCAGAAATGCAGGACAGGCCATGGAGAAATGGCAGCCTTGTTACGCTGATGGGCGGGATGTAAATTGCCAACAGCCACTCTGGAGAAGTGTACGGTGTGTCCTGAAACATCGAAAAAACACAGCTTAGGGAGTATAGGGCACGTCCACTCATGGGCGTATAAATTGGGAAAACTAAAATCAGCAAGACACAGGCACCCCAAAGTTTAGGGCTGCTCTGTTGACAAGAACCTCCACTTCATGACACCTTAAATATCCAAGGAAAGAGAAAAATGGATAAAGAAGCTGTGGTCCTTATGTACAATGGAATATCACTCAGACATGAAATCAATGTCATAAGGCTAGTAGAAGCAAGATGAGTGGATTTAGGTACGATGATCCTAAGTGAAATAAGTCACACAGAAAAAGACACTTATCATAAGCTATCACTTATAGAGGGAATGTAAAAACCGCTACACTTGAACTGATTTACAAAACAGAACAGAGTCACACGTTTAGAAAACACACTATGCCTGCTTAACGGGAAAGGTGAGGTGGGGTGATGCATAAAACAAGGGTTTCAAATTCGCTCAGATACCGTTCCGTACACCCAATATGTAATAGAGAAGACCTACTCCTTGCTCAGTGAACTGGACTCAACACCCCCTATTCACCGCACAAGAATATATGTGACTAGTAAGAATCTTAAACCTATGTATTGATATCTGTCTGGAAGTGAGTCAAGTGGGTGTAAAGCCGCATAAACACAGCCGTGAAAAGCAGCTAAACACCATTATAAAAATAAATTACTTTTAAAAACCCGTAAAACAAAGACAGTGAAAGAGAGAGAAATTCTTACAAAATTCGTTCAGAGGCTGTGATGCAACCTGGATTGACCATATCTAGACCCACAGCTGGATGAGACATAAGGTTGGACACTCTTGGGGCTGAAAGGTTGGGTGAGGTTGGGTGAGCAAACGCAGACCCTTTAAAGTAATACTGACTGGTACCCATCCCATGGGTCCCAAATCTCCAGGTTCAAGGGCATCTTCCTACATCGAAAACATGCATGAGAAACCCAGAAGATGGTACACTGTGTGATTTTGAAAGGTTTCTAATATGCACCTCATTTCTCATTTCCTTGTGCTCGGGTTCACCATTCCAGCAACTTTACTAGCAATCTCCCTACTTGGAGAATCAGCACCTTTAACCTCCTGTTCCCTACAGGTTGCAATTTGTCCTGAGGATGAACGGGAAGAGGGGCAACCACTGAGAGACTAGATCTAGGTGTTGGGACAGGCACAGGTCACTCTATTTTCCCATCAGGAAGAAGAATTAACCACAGGCTCAGCCTGCCGCCAGGAACCAGAATAGGGCCTGAGGCAATCCCGTGATTTTGCGGTCAGCTCCCAAAAAAGACAGTTGAAAAATTGAGCTCAGGGGAACTGCCATTCACAAACCTGCTGAATTATAAATGATAACTCTCGTCCACAGATATATTGAGGGAAGGCAACGAAGAGGATTTGAAAGCAAGGCAGAATTGCAGGAAACAGATTTCAGGAGGTAGATTCGAATTGCCTTTAAAGCACATGAAAAGCGGCAAAACGTCCACAATGATGCCCTTGGCCAAAAAGGGCGTATGCGTTTTTTCCTGAATATATTAAGGAAAAAACGCATACGCCCTGTTTGGCCAACCTAGCAACCTGGAAAGGCAAATCAGCGCTACAAAGAAGTCTCGCTTCCCATCGGTCAAAAGGGCCATGCTGCAAAAAGTGTTAAAACCAGAAATGCAGGACAGGCCATGGAGAAATGGCAGCCTTGCTACGCTGATGGGCGGGATGTAAATTGCCAACAGCCACTCTGGAGAAGTGTACGGTGTGTCCTGAAACATCGAAAAAACACAGCTTAGGGAGCATAGGGCACGTCCACTCATGGGCGTATAAATTGGGAAAACTAAAAATCAGCAAGACACAAGCACCCCAAAGTTTAGGGCTGCTCTGTTGACAAGAACCTCCACTTCATGACACCTTAAATATCCCAGGAAAGAGAAAAATGGATAAAGAAGCTGTGGTCCTTATGTACAATGGAATATCACTCAGACATGAAATCAATGTCATAAGGCTAGTAGAAGCAAGATGAATGGATTTAGGTACGACGATTCTAAGTGAAATAAGTCACACAGAAAAAGACACTTATCATAAGCTATCACTTATAGAGGGAATGTAAAAACCGCTACACTTAAACTGAATTACAAAACAGAACAGAGTCACACGTTTAGAAAACACACTATGGCTGCTTAACGGGAAAGGTGAGGTGGGGTGATGCATAAAACAAGGTTTCAAATTCGCTCAGATATCGTTCCATACACCCAATATGTAATAGACAAGACCCACTCCTTGCTCAGTGAACTGGACTCAACACCCCCTATTCACCGCACAAGAATATATGTGACTAGTAAGAATCTTAAAACCTATGTATTGATATCTGTCTGGAAGTGAGTCAAGTGGGTGTAAAGCCGCATAAACACAGACGTGAAAAGCAGCTAAACCCCATTATAAAAATAAATTACTTTTAAAAACCCGTAAAACAAAGACAGTGAAAGAGAGAGAAATTCTTACAAAATTCGTTCAGAGGCTGTGATGCAACCTGGATTGACCATATCTAGACCCACAGCTGGATGAGACATAAGGGGGGACACTCTTGGGGCTGAAAGGTTGGGTGAGGTTGGGTGAGCAAACGCAGACCCTTTAAAGTAATACTGCGTGGTACCCATCCCATGGGTCCCAAATCTCCAGGTTCAAGGGCATCTTCCTACATCGAAAACATGCATGAGAAACCCAGAAGATGGTACACCGTGTGATTTTGAAAGGTTTCTAATACGCACCTCATTTCTCATCTCCTTGTGCTCGGGTTCGCCTTTCCAGCTACTTTACTAGCAATCTCCCTACTTGGAGAATCAGCACCTTTAAGCTCCTGTTCCCTACAGGTTGCAATTTGTCCTGAGGATGAACGGGAAGAGGGGCAACCAATGAGAGACTAGATCTAGGTGTTGGGACAGGCACAGGTCACTCTATTTTCCCATCAGGAAGAGGAATTAACCACAGGCTCAGCCTGCCGCCCAGAAGCAGAATAGGTCCTGAGGCAATCCCGCGCTTTTGCGGCCAGCTCCCAAAAAAGCGAGTTGAAAAATGGAGCTCAGGGACACTGCAATTCACAAACCCGCAGAGTTATAAATGATAACTCTCATCCACAGATATATTGAGGGAAGGCAACGAAGAGGATTTGAAAGCAAGGCAGAATTGCAGGAAACAGATTTCAGGAGGTAGATTCGAATCGCCTTTAAAGCACATGAAGAGCGGCAAAACGTCAACAATGATGCCCTTGGCCAAAAAGGGCGTATGCGTTTTTTCCTGAATATATTCAGGAAAAAACGCATACGCCCTTTTTGGCCAACCAAGCAACCTGGAAAGGCAAATCAGCGCTACAAAGAAGTCTCGCTTCCCATCGGTCAAAAGGGTCATGCTGCAAAAAGTGTCAAAACCAGAAATGCAGGACAGGCCATGGAGAAATGACAGCCTTGCTACGCTGATGGGCGGGATGTAAATTGCCAACAGCCACTCTGGAGTAGTATACGGTGTGTCCTGAAACATCGAAAAAACACAGCTTAGGGAGCATAGGGCACGTCCACTCATGGGCGTATAAATTGGGAAAACTAAAAATCAGCAAGACACAGGCACCCCAATGTTTAGGGCTGCTCTGTTGACAAGAACCTCCACTTCATGACACCTTAAATATCCCAGGAAAGAGAAAAATGGATAAAGAAGTTGTGGTCCTTATGTACAATGGAATATCACTCAGACATGAAATCAATGTCATAAGGCTAGTAGAAGCAAGATGAGTGGATTTAGGTACGACGATTCTAAGTGAAATAAGTCACACAGAAATAGACACTTCTCATAAGCTATCACTTAGAGAGGGAATGTAAAAACCGCTACACTTGAACTGAATTACAAAACAGAACAGAGTCACACGTTTAGAAAACACAGTATGGCTGCTTAACGGGAAAGGTGAGGTGGGGTGATGCATAAAAGAAGGGTTTCAAATTCACTCAGATACCGTTCCATACACCCAATATGTAATAGACAAGACCTACTCCTTGCTCAGTGAACTGGACTCAACACCCCCTATTCACCACACAAGAATATATGTGACTAGTAAGAATCTTAAAACCTATGTATTGATATCTGTCTGGAAGTGAGTCAAGTGGGTGTAAAGCCGCATAAACACAGCCGTGAAAAGCAGCTAAACACCATTATAAAAATAAATTACTTTTAAAAACCCGTAAAACAAAGACAGTGAACGAGAGAGAAATTCTTACAAAATTCGTTCAGAGGCTGTGATGCAACCTGGATTGACCATATCTAGACCCACAGCTGGATGAGACATAAGGGTGGACACTCTTGGGGCTGAAAGGTTGGGTGAGGTTGGGTGAGCAAACGCAGACCCTTTAAAGTAATACTGCGTGGTACCCATCCCATTGGTCCCAAATCTCCAGGTTCAAGGGCATCTTCCTACATCGAAAACATGCATGAGAAACCCAGAAGATGGTACACCGTGTGATTTTGAAAGGTTTCTAATACGCACCTCATTTCTCATCTCCTTGTGCTCGGGTTCGCCTTTCCAGCTACTTTACTAGCAATCTCCCTACTTGGAGAATCAGCACCTTTAAGTTCCTGTTTCCTACAGGTTGCAATTTGTCCTAAGGATGAACGGGAAGAGGGGCAACCAATGAGAGACTAGATCTAGGTGTTTGGACAGGCACAGGTCACTCTATTTTCCCATCAGGAAGAAGAATTAACCACAGGCTCAGCCTGCGGCCCAGAAGCAGAATAGGGCCTGAGGCAATCCCGCGCTTTTGCGGCCAGCTCCCAAAAAAGCGAGTTGAAAAATGGAGCTCAGGGACACTGCAATTCACAAACCCGCAGAGTTATAAATGATAACTCTCATCCACAGATATATTGAGGGAAGGCAACGAAGAGGATTTGAAAGCAAGGCAGAATTGCAGGAAACAGATTTCAGGAGGTAGATTCGAAACGCCTTTAAAGCACATGAAAAGCGGCAAAACGTCGAGAATGATGCCCTTGGCCAAAAAGGGCGTATGCGTTTTTTCCTGAATATATTCAGGAAAAAACGCATACGCCCTTTTTGGCCAACCAAGCAACCTGGAAAGGCAAATCAGCGCTACAAAGAAGTCTCGCTTCCCATCGGTCAAAAGGGTCATGCTGCAAAAAGTGTCAAAACCAGAAATGCAGGACAGGCCATGGAGAAATGGCAGCCTTGCTACGCTGATGGGCGGGATGTAAATTGCCAACAGCCACTCTGGAGTAGTATACGGTGTGTCCTGAAACATCGAAAAAACACAGCTTAGGGAGCATAGGGCACGTCCACTCATGGGCGTATAAATTGGGAAAACTAAAAATCAGCAAGACACAGGCACCCCAATGTTTAGGGCTGCTCTGTTGACAAGAACCTCCACTTCATGACACCTTAAATATCCCAGGAAAGAGAAAAATGGATAAAGAAGTTGTGGTCCTTATGTACAATGGAATATCACTCAGACATGAAATCAATGTCATAAGGCTAGTAGAAGCAAGATGAGTGGACTTAGGTACGACGATTCTACGTGAAATAAGTCACACAGAAATAGACACTTATCATAAGCTATCACTTAGAGAGGGAATGTAAAAACCGCTACACTTGAACTGAATTACAAAACAGAACAGAGTCACACGTTTAGAAAACACAGTATGGCTGCTTAACCGGAAAGGTGAGGTGGGGTGATGCATAAAACAAGGGTTTCAAATTCCCTCAGATACCGTTCCATACAGCCAATATGTAATAGACAAGACCTACTCCTTGCTCAGTGAACTGGACTCAACACCCCCTATTCACCGCACAAGAATATATGTGACTAGTAAGAATCTTAAAACCTATGTATTGATATCTGTCTGGAAGTGAGTCAAGTGGGTGTAAAGCCGCATAAACACAGCCGTGAAAAGCAGCTAAACCCCATTATAAAAATAAATTACTTTTAAAAACCCGTAAAACAAAGACAGTGAACGAGAGAGAAATTCTTACAAAATTCGTTCAGAGGCTGTGATGCAACCTGGATTGACCATATCTAGACCCACAGCTGGATGAGACATAAGGGTGGACACTCTTGGGGCTGAAAGGTTGGGTGAGGTTGGGTGAGCAAACGCAGACCCTTTAAAGTAATACTGCGTGGTACCCATCCCATTGGTCCCAAATCTCCAGGTTCAAGGGCATCTTCCTACATCGAAAACATGCATGAGAAACCCAGAAGATGGTACACCGTGTGATTTTGAAAGGTTTCTAATACGCACCTCATTTCTCATCTCCTTGTGCTCGGGTTCGCCTTTCCAGCTACTTTACTAGCAATCTCCCTACTTGGAGAATCAGCACCTTTAAGCTCCTGTTTCCTACAGGTTGCAATTTGTCCTAAGGATGAACGGGAAGAGGGGCAACCAATGAGAGACTAGATCTAGGTGTTTGGACAGGCACAGGTCACTCTATTTTCCCATCAGGAAGAAGAATTAACCACAGGCTCAGCCTGCGGCCCAGAAGCAGAATAGGGCCTGAGGCAATCCCGCGCTTTTGCGGCCAGCTCCCAAAAAAGCGAGTTGAAAAATGGAGCTCAGGGACACTGCAATTCACAAACCCGCAGAGTTATAAATGATAACTCTCATCCACAGATATATTGAGGGAAGGCAACGAAGAGGATTTGAAAGCAAGGCAGAATTGCAGGAAACAGATTTCAGGAGGTAGATTCGAAACGCCTTTAAAGCACATGAAAAGCGGCAAAACGTCGAGAATGATGCCCTTGGCCAAAAAGGGCGTATGCGTTTTTTCCTGAATATATTCAGGAAAAAACGCATACGCCCTTTTTGGCCAACCAAGCAACCTGGAAAGGCAAATCAGCGCTACAAAGAAGTCTCGCTTCCCATCGGTCAAAAGGGTCATGCTGCAAAAAGTGTCAAAACCAGAAATGCAGGACAGGCCGTGGAGAAATGACAGCCTTGCTACGCTGATGGGCGGGATGTAAATTGCCAACAGCCACTCTGGAGTAGTATACGGTGTGTCCTGAAACATCGAAAAAACACAGCTTAGGGAGCATAGGGCACGTCCACTCATGGGCGTATAAATTGGGAAAACTAAAAATCAGCAAGACACAGGCACCCCAATGTTTAGGGCTGCTCTGTTGACAAGAACCTCCACTTCATGACACCTTAAATATCCCAGGAAAGAGAAAAATGGATAAAGAAGTTGTGGTCCTTATGTACAATGGAATATCACTCAGACATGAAATCAATGTCATAAGGCTAGTAGAAGCAAGATGAGTGGACTTAGGTACGACGATTCTAAGTGAAATAAGTCACACAGAAATAGACACTTATCATAAGCTATCACTTAGAGAGGGAATGTAAAAACCGCTACACTTGAACTGAATTACAAAACAGAACAGAGTCACACGTTTAGAAAACACAGTATGGCTGCTTAACGGGAAAGGTGAGGTGGGGTGATGCATAAAACAAGGGTTTCAAATTCCCTCAGATACCGTTCCATACAGCCAATATGTAATAGACAAGACCTACTCCTTGCTCAGTGAACTGGACTCAACACCCCCTATTCACCGCACAAGAATATATGTGACTAGTAAGAATCTTAAAACCTATGTATTGATATCTGTCTGGAAGTGAGTCAAGTGGGTGTAAAGCCGCATAAACACAGCCGTGAAAAGCAGCTAAACCCCATTATAAAAATAAATTACTTTTAAAAACCCGTAAAACAAAGACAGTGAACGAGAGAGAAATTCTTACAAAATTCGTTCAGAGGCTGTGATGCAACCTGGATTGACCATATCTAGACCCACAGCTGGATGAGACATAAGGGTGGACACTCTTGGGGCTGAAAGGTTGGGTGAGGTTGGGTGAGCAAACGCAGACCCTTTAAAGTAATACTGCGTGGTACCCATCCCATGGGTCCCAAATCTCCAGGTTCAAGGGCATCTTCCTACATCGAAAACATGCATGAGAAACCCAGAAGATGGTATACCGTGTGATTTTGAAAGGTTTCTAATACGCACCTCATTTCTCATCTCCTTGTGCTCGGGTTCGCCTTTCCAGCTACTTTACTAGCAATCTCCCTACTTGGAGAATCAGCACCTTTAAGCTCCTGTTCCCTACAGGTTGCAATTTGTCCTGAGGATGAACGGGAAGAGGGGCAACCAATGAGAGACTAGATCTAGGTGTTGGGACAGGCACAGGTCACTCTATTTTCCCATCAGGAAGAAGAATTAACCACAGGCTCAGCCTGCGGCCCAGAAGCAGAATAGGGCCTGAGGCAATCCCGCGCTTTTGCGGCCAGCTCCCAAAAAAGCGAGTTGAAAAATGGAGCTCAGGGACACTGCAATTCACAAACCCGCAGAGTTATAAATGATAACTCTCATCCACAGATATATTGAGGGAAGGCAACGAAGAGGATTTGAAAGCAAGGCAGAATTGCAGGAAACAGATTTCAGGAGGTAGATTCGAAACGCCTTTAAAGCACATGAAAAGCGGCAAAACGTCGAGAATGATGCCCTTGGCCAAAAAGGGCGTATGCGTTTTTTCCTGAATATATTCAGGAAAAAACGCATACGCCCTTTTTGGCCAACCAAGCAACCTGGAAAGGCATATCAGCGCTACAAAGAAGTCTCGCTTCCCATCGGTCAAAAGGGTCATGCTGCAAAAAGTGTCAAAACCAGAAATGCAGGACAGGCCATGGAGAAATGACAGCCTTGCTACGCTGATGGGCGGGATGTAAATTGCCAACAGCCACTCTGGAGTAGTATACGGTGTGTCCTGAAACATCGAAAAAACACAGCTTAGGGAGCATAGGGCACGTCCACTCATGGGCGTATAAATTGGGAAAACTAAAAATCAGCAAGACACAGGCACCCCAATGTTTAGGGCTGCTCTGTTGACAAGAACCTCCACTTCATGACACCTTAAATATCCCAGGAAAGAGAAAAATGGATAAAGAAGTTGTGGTCCTTATGTACAATGGAATATCACTCAGACATGAAATCAATGTCATAAGGCTAGTAGAAGCAAGATGAGTGGACTTAGGTACGACGATTCTAAGTGAAATAAGTCACACAGAAATAGACACTTATCATAAGCTATCACTTAGAGAGGGAATGTAAAAACCGCTACACTTGAACTGAATTACAAAACAGAACAGAGTCACACGTTTAGAAAACACAGTATGGCTGCTTAACGGGAAATGTGAGGTGGGGTGATGCATAAAACAAGGGTTTCAAATTCGCTCAGATACCATTCCATACACCCAATATGTAATAGACAAGACCTACTCCTTGCTCAGTGAACTGGACTCAACACCCCCTATTCACCGCACAAGAATATATGTGACTAGTAAGAATCTTAAAACCTATGTATTGATATCTGTCTGGAAGTGAGTCAAGTGGGTGTAAAGCCGCATAAACACAGCCGTGAAAAGCAGCTAAACCCCATTATAAAAATAAATTACTTTTAAAAACCCGTAAAACAAAGACATTGAACGAGAGAGAAATTCTTACAAAATTCGTTCAGAGGCTGTGATGCAACCTGGATTGACCATATCTAGACCCACAGCTGGATGAGACATAAGGGTGGACACTCTTGGGGCTGAAAGGTTGGGTGAGGTTGGGTGAGCAAACGCAGACCCTTAAAGTAATACTGCGTGGTACCCATCCCATGGGTCCCAAATCTCCAGGTTCAAGGGCATCTTCCTACATCGAAAACATGCATGAGAAACCCAGAAGATGGTACACCGTGTGATTTTGAAAGGTTTCTAATACGGACCTCATTTCTCATCTCCTTGTGCTCGGGTTCGCCTTTCCAGCTACTTTACTAGCAATCTCCCTACTTGGAGAATCAGCACCTTTAAGCTCCTGTTTCCTACAGGTTGCAATTTGTCCTAAGGATGAACGGGAAGAGGGGCAACCAATGAGAGACTAGATCTAGGTGTTTGGACAGGCACAGGTCACTCTATTTTCCCATCAGGAAGAAGAATTAACCACAGGCTCAGCCTGCGGCCCAGAAGCAGAATAGGGCCTGAGGCAATCCCGCGCTTTTGCGGCCAGCTCCCAAAAAAGCGAGTTGAAAAATGGAGCTCAGGGACACTGCAATTCACAAACCCGCAGAGTTATAAATGATAACTCTCATCCACAGATATATTGAGGGAAGGCAACGAAGAGGATTTGAAAGCAAGGCAGAATTGCAGGAAACAGATTTCAGGAGGTAGATTCGAATCGCCTTTAAAGCACATGAAGAGCGGCAAAACGTCAACAATGATGCCCTTGGCCAAAAAGGGCGTATGCGTTTTTTCCTGAATATATTCAGGAAAAAACGCATACGCCCTTTTTGGCCAACCAAGCAACCTGGAAAGGCAAATCAGCGCTACAAAGAAGTCTCGCCTCCCATCGGTCAAAAGGGTCATGCTGCAAAAAGTGTCAAAACCAGAAATGCAGGACAGGCCATGGAGAAATGGCAGCCTTGCTACGCTGATGGGCGGGATGTAAATTGCCAACAGCCACTCTGGAGAAGTGTACGGTGTGTCCTGAAACATCGAAAAAACACAGCTTAGGGAGCATAGGGCACGTCCACTCATGGGCGTATAAATTGGGAAAACTAAAAATCAGCAAGACACAGGCACCCCAATGTTTAGGGCTGCTCCGTTGACAAGGACCTCCACTTCATGACACCTTAAATATCCCAGGAAAGAGAAAAATGGATAAAGAATTTGTGGTCCTTATGTACAATGGAATATCACTCAGACATGAAATCAATGTCATAAGGCTAGTAGAAGCAAGATGAGTGGATTTAGGTACGACGATTCTAAGTGAAATAAGTCACACAGAAATAGACACTTATCATAAGCTATCACTTAGAGAGGGAATGTAAAAACCGCTACACTTGAACTGAATTACAAAACAGAACAGAGTCACACGTTTAGAAAACACACTATGGCTGCTTAACGGGAAAGGTGAGGTGGGGTGATGCATAAAACAAGGGTTTCAAATTCGCTCAGATACCGTTCCATACACCCAATATGTAATAGACAAGACCTACTCCTTGCTCAGTGTACTGGACTCAACACCCCCTATTCACCGCACAAGAATATATGTGACTAGTAAGAATCTTAAAACCTATGTATTGATATCTGTCTGGAAGTGAGTCAAGTGGGTGTAAAGCCGCATAAACACAGCCGTGAAAAGCAGCTAAACCCCATTATAAAAATAAATTACTTTTAAAAACCCGTAAAACAAAGACAGTGAAAGAGAGAGAAATTCTTACAAAATTGGTTCAGAGGCTGTGATGCAACCTGGATTGACCATATCTAGACCCACAGCTGGATGAGACATAAGGGTGGACACTCTTGGGGCTGAAAGGTTGGGTGAGGTTGGGTGAGCAAACGCAGACCCTTTAAAGTAATACTGCGTGGTACCCATCCCATTGGTCCCAAATCTCCAGGTTCAAGGGCATCTTCCTACATCGAAAACATGCATGAGAAACCCAGAAGATGGTACACCGTGTGATTTTGAAAGGTTTCTAATACGCACCTCATTTCTCATCTCCTTGTGCTCGGGTTCGCCTTTCCAGCTACTTTACTAGCAATCTCCCTACTTGGAGAATCAGCACCTTTAAGTTCCTGTTTCCTACAGGTTGCAATTTGTCCTAAGGATGAACGGGAAGAGGGGCAACCAATGAGAGACTAGATCTAGGTGTTTGTACAGGCACAGGTCACTCTATTTTCCCATCAGGAAGAAGAATTAACCACAGGCTCAGCCTGCGGCCCAGAAGCAGAATAGGGCCTGAGGCAATCCCGCGCTTTTGCGGCCAGCTCCCAAAAAAGCGAGTTGAAAAATGGAGCTCAGGGACACTGCAATTCACAAACCCGCAGAGTTATAAATGATAACTCTCATCCACAGATATATTGAGGGAAGGCAACGAAGAGGATTTGAAAGCAAGGCAGAATTGCAGGAAACAGATTTCAGGAGGTAGATTCGAAACGCCTTTAAAGCACATGAAAAGCGGCAAAACGTCGAGAATGATGCCCTTGGCCAAAAAGGGCGTATGCGTTTTTTCCTGAATATATTCAGGAAAAAACGCATACGCCCTTTTTGGCCAACCAAGCAACCTGGAAAGGCAAATCAGCGCTACAAAGAAGTCTCGCTTCCCATCGGTCAAAAGGGTCATGCTGCAAAAAGTGTCAAAACCAGAAATGCAGGACAGGCCATGGAGAAATGGCAGCCTTGCTACGCTGATGGGCGGGATGTAAATTGCCAACAGCCACTCTGGAGTAGTATACGGTGTGTCCTGAAACATCGAAAAAACACAGCTTAGGGAGCATAGGGCACGTCCACTCATGGGCGTATAAATTGGGAAAACTAAAAATCAGCAAGACACAGGCACCCCAATGTTTAGGGCTGCTCTGTTGACAAGAACCTCCACTTCATGACACCTTAAATATCCCAGGAAAGAGAAAAATGGATAAAGAAGTTGTGGTCCTTATGTACAATGGAATATCACTCAGACATGAAATCAATGTCATAAGGCTAGTAGAAGCAAGATGAGTGGACTTAGGTACGACGATTCTAAGTGAAATAAGTCACACAGAAATAGACACTTATCATAAGCTATCACTTAGAGAGGGAATGTAAAAACCGCTACACTTGAACTGAATTACAAAACAGAACAGAGTCACACGTTTAGAAAACACAGTATGGCTGCTTAACCGGAAAGGTGAGGTGGGGTGATGCATAAAACAAGGGTTTCAAATTCCCTCAGATACCGTTCCATACAGCCAATATGTAATAGACAAGACCTACTCCTTGCTCAGTGAACTGGACTCAACACCCCCTATTCACCGCACAAGAATATATGTGACTAGTAAGAATCTTAAAACCTATGTATTGATATCTGTCTGGAAGTGAGTCAAGTGGGTGTAAAGCCGCATAAACACAGCCGTGAAAAGCAGCTAAACCCCATTATAAAAATAAATTACTTTTAAAAACCCGTAAAACAAAGACAGTGAACGAGAGAGAAATTCTTACAAAATTCGTTCAGAGGCTGTGATGCAACCTGGATTGACCATATCTAGACCCACAGCTGGATGAGACATAAGGGTGGACACTCTTGGGGCTGAAAGGTTGGGTGAGGTTGGGTGAGCAAACGCAGACCCTTTAAAGTAATACTGCGTGGTACCCATCCCATTGGTCCCAAATCTCCAGGTTCAAGGGCATCTTCCTACATCGAAAATATGCATGAGAAACCCAGAAGATGGTACACCGTGTGATTTTGAAAGGTTTCTAATACGCACCTCATTTCTCATCTCCTTGTGCTCGGGTTCGCCTTTCCAGCTACTTTACTAGCAATCTCCCTACTTGGAGAATCAGCACCTTTAAGCTCCTGTTTCCTACAGGTTGCAATTTGTCCTAAGGATGAACGGGAAGAGGGGCAACCAATGAGAGACTAGATCTAGGTGTTTGGACAGGCACAGGTCACTCTATTTTCCCATCAGGAAGAAGAATTAACCACAGGCTCAGCCTGCGGCCCAGAAGCAGAATAGGGCCTGAGGCAATCCCGCGCTTTTGCGGCCAGCTCCCAAAAAAGCGAGTTGAAAAATGGAGCTCAGGGACACTGCAATTCACAAACCCGCAGAGTTATAAATGATAACTCTCATCCACAGATATATTGAGGGAAGGCAACGAAGAGGATTTGAAAGCAAGGCAGAATTGCAGGAAACAGATTTCAGGAGGTAGATTCGAAACGCCTTTAAAGCACATGAAAAGCGGCAAAACGTCGAGAATGATGCCCTTGGCCAAAAAGGGCGTATGCGTTTTTTCCTGAATATATTCAGGAAAAAACGCATACGCCCTTTTTGGCCAACCAAGCAACCTGGAAAGGCAAATCAGCGCTACAAAGAAGTCTCGCTTCCCATCGGTCAAAAGGGTCATGCTGCAAAAAGTGTCAAAACCAGAAATGCAGGACAGGCCATGGAGAAATGGCAGCCTTGCTACGCTGATGGGCGGGATGTAAATTGCCAACAGCCACTCTGGAGTAGTATACGGTGTGTCCTGAAACATCGAAAAAACACAGCTTAGGGAGCATAGGGCACGTCCACTCATGGGCGTATAAATTGGGAAAACTAAAAATCAGCAAGACACAGGCACCCCAATGTTTAGGGCTGCTCTGTTGACAAGAACCTCCACTTCATGACACCTTAAATATCCCAGGAAAGAGAAAAATGGATAAAGAAGTTGTGGTCCTTATGTACAATGGAATATCACTCAGACATGAAATCAATGTCATAAGGCTAGTAGAAGCAAGATGAGTGGACTTAGGTACGACGATTCTAAGTGAAATAAGTCACACAGAAATAGACACTTATCATAAGCTATCACTTAGAGAGGGAATGTAAAAACCGCTACACTTGAACTGAATTACAAAACAGAACAGAGTCACACGTTTAGAAAACACAGTATGGCTGCTTAACCGGAAAGGTGAGGTGGGGTGATGCATAAAACAAGGGTTTCAAATTCCCTCAGATACCGTTCCATACAGCCAATATGTAATAGACAAGACCTACTCCTTGCTCAGTGAACTGGACTCAACACCCCCTATTCACCGCACAAGAATATATGTGACTAGTAAGAATCTTAAAACCTATGTATTGATATCTGTCTGGAAGTGAGTCAAGTGGGTGTAAAGCCGCATAAACACAGCCGTGAAAAGCAGCTAAACCCCATTATAAAAATAAATTACTTTTAAAAACCCGTAAAACAAAGACAGTGAACGAGAGAGAAATTCTTACAAAATTCGTTCAGAGGCTGTGATGCAACCTGGATTGACCATATCTAGACCCACAGCTGGATGAGACATAAGGGTGGACACTCTTGGGGCTGAAAGGTTGGGTGAGGTTGGGTGAGCAAACGCAGACCCTTTAAAGTAATACTGCGTGGTACCCATCCCATTGGTCCCAAATCTCCAGGTTCAAGGGCATCTTCCTACATCGAAAATATGCATGAGAAACCCAGAAGATGGTACACCGTGTGATTTTGAAAGGTTTCTAATACGCACCTCATTTCTCATCTCCTTGTGCTCGGGTTCGCCTTTCCAGCTACTTTACTAGCAATCTCCCTACTTGGAGAATCAGCACCTTTAAGCTCCTGTTTCCTACAGGTTGCAATTTGTCCTAAGGATGAACGGGAAGAGGGGCAACCAATGAGAGACTAGATCTAGGTGTTTGGACAGGCACAGGTCACTCTATTTTCCCATCAGGAAGAAGAATTAACCACAGGCTCAGCCTGCGGCCCAGAAGCAGAATAGGGCCTGAGGCAATCCCGCGCTTTTGCGGCCAGCTCCCAAAAAAGCGAGTTGAAAAATGGAGCTCAGGGACACTGCAATTCACAAACCCGCAGAGTTATAAATGATAACTCTCATCCACAGATATATTGAGGGAAGGCAACGAAGAGGATTTGAAAGCAAGGCAGAATTGCAGGAAACAGATTTCAGGAGGTAGATTCGAAACGCCTTTAAAGCACATGAAAAGCGGCAAAACGTCGAGAATGATGCCCTTGGCCAAAAAGGGCGTATGCGTTTTTTCCTGAATATATTCAGGAAAAAACGCATACGCCCTTTTTGGCCAACCAAGCAACCTGGAAAGGCAAATCAGCGCTACAAAGAAGTCTCGCTTCCCATCGGTCAAAAGGGTCATGCTGCAAAAAGTGTCAAAACCAGAAATGCAGGACAGGCCATGGAGAAATGACAGCCTTGCTACGCTGATGGGCGGGATGTAAATTGCCAACAGCCACTCTGGAGTAGTATACGGTGTGTCCTGAAACATCGAAAAAACACAGCTTAGGGAGCATAGGGCACGTCCACTCATGGGCGTATAAATTGGGAAAACTAAAAATCAGCAAGACACAGGCACCCCAATGTTTAGGGCTGCTCTGTTGACAAGAACCTCCACTTCATGACACCTTAAATATCCCAGGAAAGAGAAAAATGGATAAAGAAGTTGTGGTCCTTATGTACAATGGAATATCACTCAGACATGAAATCAATGTCATAAGGCTAGTAGAAGCAAGATGAGTGGACTTAGGTACGACGATTCTAAGTGAAATAAGTCACACAGAAATAGACACTTATCATAAGCTATCACTTAGAGAGGGAATGTAAAAACCGCTACACTTGAACTGAATTACAAAACAGAACAGAGTCACACGTTTAGAAAACACAGTATGGCTGCTTAACGGGAAAGGTGAGGTGGGGTGATGCATAAAACAAGGGTTTCAAATTCCCTCAGATACCGTTCCATACAGCCAATATGTAATAGACAAGACCTACTCCTTGCTCAGTGAACTGGACTCAAACACCCCCTATTCACCGCACAAGAATATATGTGACTAGTAAGAATCTTAAAACCTATGTATTGATATCTGTCTGGAAGTGAGTCAAGTGGGTGTAAAGCCGCATAAACACAGCCGTGAAAAGCAGCTAAACCCCATTATAAAAATAAATTACTTTTAAAAACCCGTAAAACAAAGACAGTGAACGAGAGAGAAATTCTTACAAAATTCGTTCAGAGGCTGTGATGCAACCTGGATTGACCATATCTAGACCCACAGCTGGATGAGACATAAGGGTGGACACTCTTGGGGCTGAAAGGTTGGGTGAGGTTGGGTGAGCAAACGCAGACCCTTTAAAGTAATACTGCGTGGTACCCATCCCATGGGTCCCAAATCTCCAGGTTCAAGGGCATCTTCCTACATCGAAAACATGCATGAGAAACCCAGAAGATGGTATACCGTGTGATTTTGAAAGGTTTCTAATACGCACCTCATTTCTCATCTCCTTGTGCTCGGGTTCGCCTTTCCAGCTACTTTACTAGCAATCTCCCTACTTGGAGAATCAGCACCTTTAAGCTCCTGTTCCCTACAGGTTGCAATTTGTCCTGAGGATGAACGGGAAGAGGGGCAACCAATGAGAGACTAGATCTAGGTGTTGGGACAGGCACAGGTCACTCTATTTTCCCATCAGGAAGAAGAATTAACCACAGGCTCAGCCTGCGGCCCAGAAGCAGAATAGGGCCTGAGGCAATCCCGCGCTTTTGCGGCCAGCTCCCAAAAAAGCGAGTTGAAAAATGGAGCTCAGGGACACTGCAATTCACAAACCCGCAGAGTTATAATTGATAACTCTCATCCACAGATATATTGAGGGAAGGCAACGAAGAGGATTTGAAAGCAAGGCAGAATTGCAGGAAACAGATTTCAGGAGGTAGATTCGAAACGCCTTTAAAGCACATGAAAAGCGGCAAAACGTCGAGAATGATGCCCTTGGCCAAAAAGGGCGTATGCGTTTTTTCCTGAATATATTCAGGAAAAAACGCATACGCCCTTTTTGGCCAACCAAGCAACCTGGAAAGGCAAATCAGCGCTACAAAGAAGTCTCGCTTCCCATCGGTCAAAAGGGTCATGCTGCAAAAAGTGTCAAAACCAGAAATGCAGGACAGGCCATGGAGAAATGACAGCCTTGCTACGCTGATGGGCGGGATGTAAATTGCCAACAGCCACTCTGGAGTAGTGTACGGTGTGTCCTGAAACATCGAAAAAACACAGCTTAGGGAGCATAGGGCACGTCCACTCATGGGCGTATAAATTGGGAAAACTAAAAATCAGCAAGACACAGGCACCCCAATGTTTAGGGCTGCTCTGTTGACAAGAACCTCCACTTCATGACACCTTAAATATCCCAGGAAAGAGAAAAATGGATAAAGAAGTTGTGGTCCTTATGTACAATGGAATATCACTCAGACATGAAATCAATGTCATAAGGCTAGTAGAAGCAAGATGAGTGGACTTAGGTACGACGATTCTAAGTGAAATAAGTCACACAGAAATAGACACTTATCATAAGCTATCACTTAGAGAGGGAATGTAAAAACCGCTACACTTGAACTGAATTACAAAACAGAACAGAGTCACACGTTTAGAAAACACAGTATGGCTGCTTAACGGGAAAGGTGAGGTGGGGTGATGCATAAAACAAGGGTTTCAAATTCCCTCAGATACCGTTCCATACAGCCAATATGTAATAGACAAGACCTACTCCTTGCTCAGTGAACTGGACTCAACACCCCCTATTCACCGCACAAGAATATATGTGACTAGTAAGAATCTTAAAACCTATGTATTGATATTTGTCTGGAAGTGAGTCAAGTGGGTGTAAAGCCGCATAAACACAGCCGTGAAAAGCAGCTAAACCCCATTATAAAAATAAATTACTTTTAAAAACCCGTAAAACAAAGACAGTGAACGAGAGAGAAATTCTTACAAAATTCGTTCAGAGGCTGTGATGCAACCTGGATTGACCATATCTAGACCCACAGCTGGATGAGACATAAGGGTGGACACTCTTGGGGCTGAAAGGTTGGGTGAGGTTGGGTGAGCAAACGCAGACCCTTTAAAGTAATACTGCGTGGTACCCATCCCATGGGTCCCAAATCTCCAGGTTCAAGGGCATCTTCCTACATCGAAAACATGCATGAGAAACCCAGAAGATGGTATACCGTGTGATTTTGAAAGGTTTCTAATACGCACCTCATTTCTCATCTCCTTGTGCTCGGGTTCGCCTTTCCAGCTACTTTACTAGCAATCTCCCTACTTGGAGAATCAGCACCTTTAAGCTCCTGTTCCCTACAGGTTGCAATTTGTCCTGAGGATGAACGGGAAGAGGGGCAACCAATGAGAGACTAGATCTAGGTGTTGGGACAGGCACAGGTCACTCTATTTTCCCATCAGGAAGAAGAATTAACCACAGGCTCAGCCTGCCGCCCAGAAGCAGAATAGGTCCTGAGGCAATCCCGCGCTTTTGCGGCCAGCTCCCAAAAAAGCGAGTTGAAAAATGGAGCTCAGGGACACTGCAATTCACAAACCCGCAGAGTTATAAATGATAACTCTCATCCACAGATATATTGAGGGAAGGCAACGAAGAGGATTTGAAAGCAAGGCAGAATTGCAGGAAACAGATTTCAGGAGGTAGATTCGAATCGCCTTTAAAGCACATGAAGAGCGGCAAAACGTCAACAATGATGCCCTTGGCCAAAAAGGGCGTATGCGTTTTTTCCTGAATATATTCAGGAAAAAACGCATACGCCCTTTTTGGCCAACCAAGCAACCTGGAAAGGCAAATCAGCGCTACAAAGAAGTCTCGCCTCCCATCGGTCAAAAGGGTCATGCTGCAAAAAGTGTCAAAACCAGAAATGCAGGACAGGCCATGGAGAAATGGCAGCCTTGCTACGCTGATGGGCGGGATGTAAATTGCCAACAGCCACTCTGGAGAAGTGTACGGTGTGTCCTGAAACATCGAAAAAACACAGCTTAGGGAGCATAGGGCACGTCCACTCATGGGCGTATAAATTGGGAAAACTAAAAATCAGCAAGACACAGGCACCCCAATGTTTAGGGCTGCTCCGTTGACAAGGACCTCCACTTCATGACACCTTAAATATCCCAGGAAAGAGAAAAATGGATAAAGAAGTTGTGGTCCTTATGTACAATGGAATATCACTCAGACATGAAATCAATGTCATAAGGCTAGTAGAAGCAAGATGAGTGGATTTAGGTACGACGATTCTATGTGAAATAAGTCACACAGAAATAGACACTTATCATAAGCTATCACTTATAGAGGGAATGTAAAAACCGCTACACTTGAACTGAATTACAAAACAGAACAGAGTCACACGTTTAGAAAACACACTATGGCTGCTTAACGGGAAAGGTGAGGTGGGGTGATGCATAAAACAAGGGTTTCAAATTCGCTCAGATACCGTTCCATACACCCAATATGTAATAGACAAGACCTACTCCTTGCTCAGTGAACTGGACTCAACACCCCCTATTCACCGCACAAGAATATATGTGACTAGTAAGAATCTTAAAACCTATGTATTGATATCTGTCTGGAAGTGAGTCAAGTGGGTGTAAAGCCGCATAAACACAGCCGTGAAAAGCAGCTAAACCCCATTATAAAAATAAATTACTTTTAAAAACCCGTAAAACAAAGACATTGAACGAGAGAGAAATTCTTACAAAATTCGTTCAGAGGCTGTGATGCAACCTGGATTGACCATATCTAGACCCACAGCTGGATGAGACATAAGGGTGGACACTCTTGGGGCTGAAAGGTTGGGTGAGGTTGGGTGAGCAAACGCAGACCCTTAAAGTAATACTGCCTGGTACCCATCCCATGGGTCCCAAATCTCCAGGTTCAAGGGCATCTTCCTACATCGAAAACATGCATGAGAAACCCAGAAGATGGTACACCGTGTGATTTTGAAAGGTTTCTAATACGGACCTCATTTCTCATCTCCTTGTGCTCGGGTTCGCCTTTCCAGCTACTTTACTAGCAATCTCCCTACTTGGAGAATCAGCACCTTTAAGCTCCTGTTTCCTACAGGTTGCAATTTGTCCTAAGGATGAACGGGAAGAGGGGCAACCAATGAGAGACTAGATCTAGGTGTTTGGACAGGCACAGGTCACTCTATTTTCCCATCAGGAAGAAGAATTAACCACAGGCTCAGCCTGCGGCCCAGAAGCAGAATAGGGCCTGAGGCAATCCCGCGCTTTTGCGGCCAGCTCCCAAAAAAGCGAGTTGAAAAATGGAGCTCAGGGACACTGCAATTCACAAACCCGCAGAGTTATAAATGATAACTCTCATCCACAGATATATTGAGGGAAGGCAACGAAGAGGATTTGAAAGCAAGGCAGAATTGCAGGAAACAGATTTCAGGAGGTAGATTCGAATCGCCTTTAAAGCACATGAAGAGCGGCAAAACGTCAACAATGATGCCCTTGGCCAAAAAGGGCGTATGCGTTTTTTCCTGAATATATTCAGGAAAAAACGCATACGCCCTTTTTGGCCAACCAAGCAACCTGGAAAGGCAAATCAGCGCTACAAAGAAGTCTCGCCTCCCATCGGTCAAAAGGGTCATGCTGCAAAAAGTGTCAAAACCAGAAATGCAGGACAGGCCATGGAGAAATGGCAGCCTTGCTACGCTGATGGGCGGGATGTAAATTGCCAACAGCCACTCTGGAGAAGTGTACGGTGTGTCCTGAAACATCGAAAAAACACAGCTTAGGGAGCATAGGGCACGTCCACTCATGGGCGTATAAATTGGGAAAACTAAAAATCAGCAAGACACAGGCACCCCAATGTTTAGGGCTGCTCCGTTGACAAGGACCTCCACTTCATGACACCTTAAATATCCCAGGAAAGAGAAAAATGGATAAAGAATTTGTGGTCCTTATGTACAATGGAATATCACTCAGACATGAAATCAATGTCATAAGGCTAGTAGAAGCAAGATGAGTGGATTTAGGTACGACGATTCTAAGTGAAATAAGTCACACAGAAATAGACACTTATCATAAGCTATCACTTAGAGAGGGAATGTAAAAACCGCTACACTTGAACTGAATTACAAAACAGAACAGAGTCACACGTTTAGAAAACACACTATGGCTGCTTAACGGGAAAGGTGAGGTGGGGTGATGCATAAAACAAGGGTTTCAAATTCGCTCAGATACCGTTCCATACACCCAATATGTAATAGACAAGACCTACTCCTTGCTCAGTGAACTGGACTCAACACCCCCTATTCACCGCACAAGAATATGTGTGACTAGTAAGAATCTTAAAACCTATGTATTGATATCTGTCTGGAAGTGAGTCAAGTGGGTGTAAAGCCGCATAAACACAGCCGTGAAAAGCAGCTAAACCGCATTATAAAAATAAATTACTTTTAAAAACCCGTAAAACAAAGACAGTGAAAGAGAGAGAAATTCTTACAAAATTCGTTCAGAGGCTGTGATGCAACCTGGATTGACCATGTCTAGACCCACAGCTGGATGAGACATAAGGGTGGACACTCTTGGGGCTGAAAGGTTGGGTGAGGTTGGGTGAGCAAACGCAGACCCTTTAAAGTAATACTGCCTGGTACCCATCCCATGGGTCCCAAATCTCCAGGTTCAAGGGCATCTTCCTAAATCGAAAACATGCATGAGAAACCCAGAAGATGGTACACCGTGTGATTTTGAAAGGTTTCTAATACGCACCTCATTTCTCATCTCCTTGTGCTCGGGTTCGCCTTTCCAGCTACTTTACTAGCAATCTCCCTACTTGGAGAATCAGCACCTTTAAGCTCCTGTTTCCTACAGGTTGCAATTTGTCCTAAGGATGAACGGGAAGAGGGGCAACCAATGAGAGACTAGATCTAGGTGTTGGGACAGGCACAGGTCACTCTATTTTCCCATCAGGAAGAAGAATTAACCACAGGCTCAGCCTGCGGCCCAGAAGCAGAATAGGGCCTGAGGCAATCCCGCGCTTTTGCGGCCAGCTCCCAAAAAAGCGAGTTGAAAAATGGAGCTCAGGGACACTGCAATTCACAAACCCGCAGAGTTATAAATGATAACTCTCATCCACAGATATATTGAGGGAAGGCAACGAAGAGGATCTGAAAGGAAGGCAGAAATGCAGGAAACAGATTTCAGGAGGTAGATTCGAAACGCCTTTAAAGCACATGAAAAGCGGCAAAACGTCGAGAATGATGCCCTTGGCCAAAAAGGGCGTATGCGTTTTTTCCTGAATATATTCAGGAAAAAACGCATACGCCCTTTTTGGCCAACCAAGCAACCTGGAAAGGCAAATCAGCGCTACAAAGAAGTCTCGCTTCCCATCGGTCAAAAGGGTCATGCTGCAAAAAGTGTCAAAACCAGAAATGCAGGACAGGCCATGGAGAAATGACAGCCTTGCTACGCTGATGGGCGGGATGTAAATTGCCAACAGCCACTCTGGAGAAGTGTACGGTGTGTCCTGAAACATCGAAAAAACACAGCTTAGGGAGCATAGGGCACGTCCACTCATGGGCGTATAAATTGGGAAAACTAAAAATCAGCAAGACACAGGCACCCCAATGTTTAGGGCTGCTCTGTTGACAAGAACCTCCACTTCATGACACCTTAAATATCCCAGGAAAGAGAAAAATGGATAAAGAAGTTGTGGTCCTTATGTACAATGGAATATCACTCAGACATGAAATCAATGTCATAAGGCTAGTAGAAGCAAGATGAGTGGATTTAGGTACGACGATTCTAAGTGAAATAAGTCACACAGAAATAGACACGTCTCATAAGCTATCACTTAGAGAGGGAATGTAAAAACCGCTACACTTGAACTGAATTACAAAACAGAACAGAGTCACACGTTTAGAAAACACAGTATGGCTGCTTAATGGGAAAGGTGAGGTGGGGTGATGCATAAAAGAAGGGTTTCAAATTCACTCAGATACCGTTCCATACACCCAATATGTAATAGACAAGACCTACTCCTTGCTCAGTGAACTGGACTCAACACCCCCTATTCACCACACAAGAATATATGTGACTAGTAAGAATCTTAAAACCTATGTATTGATATCTGTCTGGAAGTGAGTCAAGTGGGTGTAAAGCCGCATAAACACAGCCGTGAAAAGCAGCTAAACCCCATTATAAAAATAAATTACTTTTAAAAACCCGTAAAACAAAGACAGTGAACGAGAGAGAAATTCTTACAAAATTCGTTCAGAGGCTGTGATGCAACCTGGATTGACCATATCTAGACCCACAGCTGGATGAGACATAAGGGTGGACACTCTTGGGGCTGAAAGTTTGGGTGAGGTTGGGTGAGCAAACGCAGACCCTTTAAAGTAATACTGCGTGGTACCCATCCCATTGGTCCCAAATCTCCAGGTTCAAGGGCATCTTCCTACATCGAAAACATGCATGAGAAACCCAGAAGATGGTACACCGTGTGATTTTGAAAGGTTTCTAATATGCACCTCATTTCTCATCTCCTTGTGCTCGGGTTCGCCTTTCCAGCTACTTTACTAGCAATCTCCCTACTTGGAGAATCAGCACCTTTAAGCTCCTGTTTCCTACAGGTTGCAATTTGTCCTGAGGATGAACGGGAAGAGGGGCAACCAATGAGAGACTAGATCTAGGTGTTTGGACAGGCACAGGTCACTCTATTTTCCCATCAGGAAGAAGAATTAACCACAGGCTCAGCCTGCGGCCCAGAAGCAGAATAGGGCCTGAGGCAATCCCGCGCTTTTGCGGCCAGCTCCCAAAAAAGCGAGTTGAAAAATGGAGCTCAGGGACACTGCAATTCACAAACCCGCAGAGTTATAAATGATAACTCTCATCCACAGATATATTGAGGGAAGGCAACGAAGAGGATTTGAAAGCAAGGCAGAATTGCAGGAAACAGATTTCAGGAGGTAGATTCGAAACGCCTTTAAAGCACATGAAAAGCGGCAAAACGTCGAGAATGATGCCCTTGGCCAAAAAGGGCGTATGCGTTTTTTCCTGAATATATTCAGGAAAAAACGCATACGCCCTTTTTGGCCAACCAAGCAACCTGGAAAGGCAAATCAGCGCTACAAAGAAGTCTCGCTTCCCATCGGTCAAAAGGGTCATGCTGCAAAAAGTGTCAAAACCAGAAATGCAGGACAGGCCATGGAGAAATGGCAGCCTTGCTACGCTGATGGGCGGGATGTAAATTGCCAACAGCCACTCTGGAGTAGTATACGGTGTGTCCTGAAACATCGAAAAAACACAGCTTAGGGAGCATAGGGCACGTCCACTCATGGGCGTATAAATTGGGAAAACTAAAAATCAGCAAGACACAGGCACCCCAATGTTTAGGGCTGCTCTGTTGACAAGAATCTCCACTTCATGACACCTTAAATATCCCAGGAAAGAGAAAAATGGATAAAGAAGTTGTGGTCCTTATGTACAATGGAATATCACTCAGACATGAAATCAATGTCATAAGGCTAGTAGAAGCAAGATGAGTGGATTTAGGTACGATGATCCTAAGTGAAATAAGGCACACAGAAAAAGACACTTATCATAAGCTATCACTTATAGAGGGAATGTAAAAACCGCTACACTTGAACTGATTTACAAAACAGAACAGAGTCACACGTTTAGAAAACACACTATGCCTGCTTAACGGGAAAGGTGAGGTGGGGTGATGCATAAAACAAGGGTTTCAAATTCGCTCAGATACCGTTCCGTACACCCAATATGTAATAGACAAGACCTACTCCTTGCTCAGTGAACTGGACTCAACACCCCCTATTCACCGCACAAGAATATATGTGACTAGTAAGAATCTTAAACCTATGTATTGATATCTGTCTGGAAGTGAGTCAAGTGGGTGTAAAGCCGCATAAACACAGCCGTGAAAAGCAGCTAAACCCCATTATAAAAATAAATTACTTTTAAAAACCCGTAAAACAAAGACAGTGAAAGAGAGAGAAATTCTTACAAAATTCGTTCAGAGGCTGTGATGCAACCTGGATTGACCATATCTAGACCCACAGCTGGATGAGACATAAGGTTGGACACTCTTGGGGCTGAAAGGTTGGGTGAGGTTGGGTGAGCAAACGCAGACCCTTTAAAGTAATACTGACTGGTACCCATCCCATGGGTCCCAAATCTCCAGGTTCAAGGGCATCTTCCTACATCGAAAACATGCATAAGAAACCCAGAAGATGGTACACTGTGTGATTTTGAAAGGTTTCTAATATGCACCTCATTTCTCATCTCCTTGTGCTCGGGTTCACCATTCCAGCAACTTTACTAGCAATCTCCCTACTTGGAGAATCAGCACCTTTAACCTCCTGTTCCCTACAGGTTGCAATTTGTCCTGAGGATGAACGGGAAGAGGGGCAACCACTGAGAGACTAGATCTAGGTGTTGGGACAGGCACAGGTCACTCTATTTTCCCATCAGGAAGAAGAATTAACCACAGGCTCAGCCTGCCGCCAGGAACCAGAATAGGGCCTGAGGCAATCCCGTGATTTTGCGGTCAGCTCCCAAAAAAGACAGTTGAAAAATTGAGCTCAGGGGAACTGCCATTCACAAACCTGCTGAATTATAAATGATAACTCTCGTCCACAGATATATTGAGGGAAGGCAACGAAGAGGATTTGAAAGCAAGGCAGAATTGCAGGAAACAGATTTCAGGAGGTAGATTCGAATTGCCTTTAAAGCACATGAAAAGCGGCAAAACGTCCACAATGATGCCCTTGGCCAAAAAGGGCGTATGCGTTTTTTCCTGAATATATTAAGGAAAAAACGCATACGCCCTGTTTGGCCAACCTAGCAACCTGGAAAGGCAAATCAGCGCTACAAAGAAGTCTCGCTTCCCATCGGTCAAAAGGGCCATGCTGCAAAAAGTGTTAAAACCAGAAATGCAGGACAGGCCATGGAGAAATGGCAGCCTTGCTACGCTGATGGGCGGGATGTAAATTGCCAACAGCCACTCTGGAGAAGTGTACGGTGTGTCCTGAAACATCGAAAAAACACAGCTTAGGGAGCATAGGGCACGTCCACTCATGGGCGTATAAATTGGGAAAACTAAAAATCAGCAAGACACAAGCACCCCAAAGTTTAGGGCTGCTCTGTTGACAAGAACCTCCACTTCATGACACCTTAAATATCCCAGGAAAGAGAAAAATGGATAAAGAAGCTGTGGTCCTTATGTACAATGGAATATCACTCAGACATGAAATCAATGTCATAAGGCTAGTAGAAGCAAGATGAATGGATTTAGGTACGACGATTCTAAGTGAAATAAGTCACACAGAAAAAGACACTTATCATAAGCTATCACTTATAGAGGGAATGTAAAAACCGCTACACTTAAACTGAATTACAAAACAGAACAGAGTCACACGTTTAGAAAACACACTATGGCTGCTTAACGGGAAAGGTGAGGTGGGGTGATGCATAAAACAAGGTTTCAAATTCGCTCAGATACCGTTCCATACACCCAATATGTAATAGACAAGACCCACTCCTTGCTCAGTGAACTGGACTCAACACCCCCTATTCACCGCACAAGAATATATGTGACTAGTAAGAATCTTAAAACCTATGTATTGATATCTGTCTGGAAGTGAGTCAAGTGGGTGTAAAGCCGCATAAACACAGACGTGAAAAGCAGCTAAACCCCATTATAAAAATAAATTACTTTTAAAAACCCGTAAAACAAAGACAGTGAAAGAGAGAGAAATTCTTACAAAATTCGTTCAGAGGCTGTGATGCAACCTGGATTGACCATATCTAGACCCACAGCTGGATGAGACATAAGGGGGGACACTCTTGGGGCTGAAAGGTTGGGTGAGGTTGGGTGAGCAAACGCAGACCCTTTAAAGTAATACTGCGTGGTACCCATCCCATGGGTCCCAAATCTCCAGGTTCAAGGGCATCTTCCTACATCGAAAACATGCATGAGAAACCCAGAAGATGGTACACCGTGTGATTTTGAAAGGTTTCTAATACGCACCTCATTTCTCATCTCCTTGTGCTCGGGTTCGCCTTTCCAGCTACTTTACTAGCAATCTCCCTACTTGGAGAATCAGCACCTTTAAGCTCCTGTTCCCTACAGGTTGCAATTTGTCCTGAGGATGAACGGGAAGAGGGGCAACCAATGAGAGACTAGATCTAGGTGTTGGGACAGGCACAGGTCACTCTATTTTCCCATCAGGAAGAAGAATTAACCACAGGCTCAGCCTGCCGCCCAGAAGCAGAATAGGTCCTGAGGCAATCCCGCGCTTTTGCGGCCAGCTCCCAAAAAAGCGAGTTGAAAAATGGAGCTCAGGGACACTGCAATTCACAAACCCGCAGAGTTATAAATGATAACTCTCATCCACAGATATATTGAGGGAAGGCAACGAAGAGGATTTGAAAGCAAGGCAGAATTGCAGGAAACAGATTTCAGGAGGTAGATTCGAATCGCCTTTAAAGCACATGAAGAGCGGCAAAACGTCAACAATGATGCCCTTGGCCAAAAAGGGCGTATGCGTTTTTTCCTGAATATATTCAGGAAAAAACGCATACGCCCTTTTTGGCCAACCAAGCAACCTGGAAAGGCAAATCAGCGCTACAAAGAAGTCTCGCTTCCCATCGGTCAAAAGGGTCATGCTGCAAAAAGTGTCAAAACCAGAAATGCAGGACAGGCCATGGAGAAATGACAGCCTTGCTACGCTGATGGGCGGGATGTAAATTGCCAACAGCCACTCTGGAGTAGTATACGGTGTGTCCTGAAACATCGAAAAAACACAGCTTAGGGAGCATAGGGCACGTCCACTCATGGGCGTATAAATTGGGAAAACTAAAAATCAGCAAGACGCAGGCACCCCAATGTTTAGGGCTGCTCTGTTGACAAGAACCTCCACTTCATGACACCTTAAATATCCCAGGAAAGAGAAAAATGGATAAAGAAGTTGTGGTCCTTATGTACAATGGAATATCACTCAGACATGAAATCAATGTCATAAGGCTAGTAGAAGCAAGATGAGTGGATTTAGGTACGACGATTCTAAGTGAAATAAGTCACACAGAAATAGACACTTCTCATAAGCTATCACTTAGAGAGGGAATGTAAAAACCGCTACACTTGAACTGAATTACAAAACAGAACAGAGTCACACGTTTAGAAAACACAGTATGGCTGCTTAACGGGAAAGGTGAGGTGGGGTGATGCATAAAAGAAGGGTTTCAAATTCACTCAGATACCGTTCCATACACCCAATATGTAATAGACAAGACCTACTCCTTGCTCAGTGAACTGGACTCAACACCCCCTATTCACCACACAAGAATATATGTGACTAGTAAGAATCTTAAAACCTATGTATTGATATCTGTCTGGAAGTGAGTCAAGTGGGTGTAAAGCCGCATAAACACAGCCGTGAAAAGCAGCTAAACCCCATTATAAAAATAAATTACTTTTAAAAACCCGTAAAACAAAGACAGTGAACGAGAGAGAAATTCTTACAAAATTCGTTCAGAGGCTGTGATGCAACCTGGATTGACCATATCTAGACCCACAGCTGGATGAGACATAAGGGTGGACACTCTTGGGGCTGAAAGGTTGGGTGAGGTTGGGTGAGCAAACGCAGACCCTTTAAAGTAATACTGCGTGGTACCCATCCCATTGGTCCCAAATCTCCAGGTTCAAGGGCATCTTCCTACATCGAAAACATGCATGAGAAACCCAGAAGATGGTACACCGTGTGATTTTGAAAGGTTTCTAATACGCACCTCATTTCTCATCTCCTTGTGCTCGGGTTCGCCTTTCCAGCTACTTTACTAGCAATCTCCCTACTTGGAGAATCAGCACCTTTAAGCTCAGGTTTCCTACAGGTTGCAATTTGTCCTAAGGATGAACGGGAAGAGGGGCAACCAATGAGAGACTAGATCTAGGTGTTTGGACAGGCACAGGTCACTCTATTTTCCCATCAGGAAGAAGAATTAACCACAGGCTCAGCCTGCGGCCCAGAAGCAGAATAGGGCCTGAGGCAATCCCGCGCTTTTGCGGCCAGCTCCCAAAAAAGCGAGTTGAAAAATGGAGCTCAGGGACACTGCAATTCACAAACCCGCAGAGTTATAAATGATAACTCTCATCCACAGATATATTGAGGGAAGGCAACGAAGAGGATTTGAAAGCAAGGCAGAATTGCAGGAAACAGATTTCAGGAGGTAGATTCGAAACGCCTTTAAAGCACATGAAAAGCGGCAAAACGTCGAGAATGATGCCCTTGGCCAAAAAGGGCGTATGCGTTTTTTCCTGAATATATTCAGGAAAAAACGCATACGCCCTTTTTGGCCAACCAAGCAACCTGGAAAGGCAAATCAGCGCTACAAAGAAGTCTCGCTTCCCATCGGTCAAAAGGGTCATGCTGCAAAAAGTGTCAAAACCAGAAATGCAGGACAGGCCATGGAGAAATGACAGCCTTGCTACGCTGATGGGCGGGATGTAAATTGCCAACAGCCACTCTGGAGAAGTGTACGGTGTGTCCTGAAACATCGAAAAAACACAGCTTAGGGAGCATAGGGCACGTCCACTCATGGGCGTATAAATTGGGAAAACTAAAAATCAGCAAGACACAGGCACCCCAATGTTTAGGGCTGCTCTGTTGACAAGAACCTCCACTTCATGACACCTTAAATATCCCAGGAAAGAGAAAAATGGATAAAGAAGTTGTGGTCCTTATGTACAATGGAATATCACTCAGACATGAAATCAATGTCATAAGGCTAGTAGAAGCAAGATGAGTGGACTTAGGTACGACGATTCTAAGTGAAATAAGTCACACAGAAATAGACACTTATCATAAGCTATCACTTAGAGAGGGAATGTAAAAACCGCTACACTTGAACTGAATTACAAAACAGAACAGAGTCACACGTTTAGAAAACACAGTATGGCTGCTTAACGGGAAAGGTGAGGTGGGGTGATGCATAAAACAAGGGTTTCAAATTCCCTCAGATACCGTTCCATACAGCCAATATGTAATAGACAAGACCTACTCCTTGCTCAGTGAACTGGACTCAACACCCCCTATTCACCGCACAAGAATATATGTGACTAGTAAGAATCTTAAAACCTATGTATTGATATTTGTCTGGAAGTGAGTCAAGTGGGTGTAAAGCCGCATAAACACAGCCGTGAAAAGCAGCTAAACCCCATTATAAAAATAAATTACTTTTAAAAACCCGTAAAACAAAGACAGTGAACGAGAGAGAAATTCTTACAAAATTCGTTCAGAGGCTGTGATGCAACCTGGATTGACCATATCTAGACCCACAGCTGGATGAGACATAAGGGTGGACACTCTTGGGGCTGAAAGGTTGGGTGAGGTTGGGTGAGCAAACGCAGACCCTTTAAAGTAATACTGCGTGGTACCCATCCCATGGGTCCCAAATCTCCAGGTTCAAGGGCATCTTCCTACATCGAAAACATGCATGAGAAACCCAGAAGATGGTATACCGTGTGATTTTGAAAGGTTTCTAATACGCACCTCATTTCTCATCTCCTTGTGCTCGGGTTCGCCTTTCCAGCTACTTTACTAGCAATCTCCCTACTTGGAGAATCAGCACCTTTAAGCTCCTGTTCCCTACAGGTTGCAATTTGTCCTGAGGATGAACGGGAAGAGGGGCAACCAATGAGAGACTAGATCTAGGTGTTGGGACAGGCACAGGTCACTCTATTTTCCCATCAGGAAGAAGAATTAACCACAGGCTCAGCCTGCGGCCCAGAAGCAGAATAGGGCCTGAGGCAATCCCGCGCTTTTGCGGCCAGCTCCCAAAAAAGCGAGTTGAAAAATGGAGCTCAGGGACACTGCAATTCACAAACCCGCAGAGTTATAAATGATAACTCTCATCCACAGATATATTGAGGGAAGGCAACGAAGAGGATTTGAAAGCAAGGCAGAATTGCAGGAAACAGATTTCAGGAGGTAGATTCGAATCGCCTTTAAAGCACATGAAGAGCGGCAAAACGTCAACAATGATGCCCTTGGCCAAAAAGGGCGTATGCGTTTTTTCCTGAATATATTCAGGAAAAAACGCATACGCCCTTTTTGGCCAACCAAGCAACCTGGAAAGGCAAATCAGCGCTACAAAGAAGTCTCGCCTCCCATCGGTCAAAAGGGTCATGCTGCAAAAAGTGTCAAAACCAGAAATGCAGGACAGGCCATGGAGAAATGGCAGCCCTGCTACGCTGATGGGCGGGATGTAAATTGCCAACAGCCACTCTGGAGAAGTGTACGGTGTGTCCTGAAACATCGAAAAAACACAGCTTAGGGAGCATAGGGCACGTCCACTCATGGGCGTATAAATTGGGAAAACTAAAAATCAGCAAGACACAGGCACCCCAATGTTTAGGGCTGCTCCGTTGACAAGGACCTCCACTTCATGACACCTTAAATATCCCAGGAAAGAGAAAAATGGATAAAGAAGTTGTGGTCCTTATGTACAATGGAATATCACTCAGACATGAAATCAATGTCATAAGGCTAGTAGAAGCAAGATGAGTGGATTTAGGTACGACGATTCTAAGTGAAATAAGTCACACAGAAATAGACACTTATCATAAGCTATCACTTATAGAGGGAATGTAAAAACCGCTACACTTGAACTGAATTACAAAACAGAACAGAGTCACACGTTTAGAAAACACACTATGGCTGCTTAACGGGAAAGGTGAGGTGGGGTGATGCATAAAACAAGGGTTTCAAATTCGCTCAGATACCGTTCCATACACCCAATATGTAATAGACAAGACCTACTCCTTGCTCAGTGAACTGGACTCAACACCCCCTATTCACCGCACAAGAATATATGTGACTAGTAAGAATCTTAAAACCTATGTATTGATATCTGTCTGGAAGTGAGTCAAGTGGGTGTAAAGCCGCATAAACACAGCCGTGAAAAGCAGCTAAACCCCATTATAAAAATAAATTACTTTTAAAAACCCGTAAAACAAAGACAGTGAACGAGAGAGAAATTCTTACAAAATTCGTTCAGAGGCTGTGATGCAACCTGGATTGACCATATCTAGACCCACAGCTGGATGAGACATAAGGGTGGACACTCTTGGGGCTGAAAGGTTGGGTGAGGTTGGGTGAGCAAACGCAGACCCTTAAAGTAATACTGCGTGGTACCCATCCCATGGGTCCCAAATCTCCAGGTTCAAGGGCATCTTCCTACATCGAAAACATGCATGAGAAACCCAGAAGATGGTACACCGTGTGATTTTGAAAGGTTTCTAATACGCACCTCATTTCTCATCTCCTTGTGCTCGGGTTCGCCTTTCCAGCTACTTTACTAGCAATCTCCCTACTTGGAGAATCAGCACCTTTAAGCTCCTGTTTCCTACAGGTTGCAATTTGTCCTAAGGATGAACGGGAAGAGGGGCAACCAATGAGAGACTAGATCTAGGTGTTTGGACAGGCACAGGTCACTCTATTTTCCCATCAGGAAGAAGAATTAACCACAGGCTCAGCCTGCGGCCCAGAAGCAGAATAGGGCCTGAGGCAATCCCGCGCTTTTGCGGCCAGCTCCCAAAAAAGCGAGTTGAAAAATGGAGCTCAGGGACACTGCAATTCACAAACCCGCAGAGTTATAAATGATAACTCTCATCCACAGATATATTGAGGGAAGGCAACGAAGAGGATTTGAAAGCAAGGCAGAATTGCAGGAAACAGATTTCAGGAGGTAGATTCGAATCGCCTTTAAAGCACATGAAGAGCGGCAAAACGTCAACAATGATGCCCTTGGCCAAAAAGGGCGTATGCGTTTTTTCCTGAATATATTCAGGAAAAAACGCATACGCCCTTTTTGGCCAACCAAGCAACCTGGAAAGGCAAATCAGCGCTACAAAGAAGTCTCGCCTCCCATCGGTCAAAAGGGTCATGCTGCAAAAAGTGTCAAAACCAGAAATGCAGGACAGGCCATGGAGAAATGGCAGCCTTGCTACGCTGATGGGCGGGATGTAAATTGCCAACAGCCACTCTGGAGAAGTGTACGGTGTGTCCTGAAACATCGAAAAAACACAGCTTAGGGAGCATAGGGCACGTCCACTCATGGGCGTATAAATTGGGAAAACTAAAAATCAGCAAGACACAGGCACCCCAATGTTTAGGGCTGCTCCGTTGACAAGGACCTCCACTTCATGACACCTTAAATATCCCAGGAAAGAGAAAAATGGATAAAGAATTTGTGGTCCTTATGTACAATGGAATATCACTCAGACATGAAATCAATGTCATAAGGCTAGTAGAAGCAAGATGAGTGGATTTAGGTACGACGATTCTAAGTGAAATAAGTCACACAGAAATAGACACTTCTCATAAGCTATCACTTAGAGAGGGAATGTAAAAACCGCTACACTTGAACTGAATTACAAAACAGAACAGAGTCACACGTTTAGAAAACACAGTATGGCTGCTTAACGGGAAAGGTGAGGTGGGGTGATGCATAAAAGAAGGGTTTCAAATTCACTCAGATACCGTTCCGTACACCCAATATGTAATAGACAAGACCTACTCCTTGCTCAGTGAACTGGACTCAACACCCCCTATTCACCACACAAGAATATATGTGACTAGTAAGAATCTTAAAACCTATGTATTGATATCTGTCTGGAAGTGAGTCAAGTGGGTGTAAAGCCGCATAAACACAGCCGTGAAAAGCAGCTAAACCCCATTAGAAAAATAAATTACTTTTAAAAACCCGTAAAACAAAGACAGTGAACGAGAGAGAAATTCTTACAAAATTCGTTCAGAGGCTGTGATGCAACCTGGATTGACCATATCTAGACCCACAGCTGGATGAGACATAAGGGTGGACACTCTTGGGGCTGAAAGGTTGGGTGAGGTTGGGTGAGCAAACGCAGACCCTTTAAAGTAATACTGCCTGGTACCCATCCCATGGGTCCCAAATCTCCAGGTTCAAGGGCATCTTCCTACATCGAAAACATGCATGAGAAACCCAGAAGATGGTACACTGTGTGATTTTGAAAGGTTTCTAAAACGCACCTCATTTCTCATCTCCTTGTGCTCGGGTTCGCCTTTCCAGCTACTTTACTAGCAATCTCCCTACTTGGAGAATCAGCACCTTTAAGCTCCTGTTCCCTACATGTTGCAATTTGTCCTGAGGATGAACGGGAAGAGGGGCAACCAATGAGAGACTAGATCTAGGTGTTGGGACAGGCACAGGTCACTCTATTTTCCCATCAGGAAGAAGAATTAACCACAGGCTCAGCCTGCCGCCCAGAAGCAGAAGAGGTCCTGAGGCAATCCCGCGCTTTTGCGGCCAGCTCCCAAAAAAGCGAGTTGAAAAATGGAGCTCAGGGACACTGCAATTCACAAACCCGCAGAGTTATAAATGATAACTCTCATCCACAGATATATTGAGGGAAGGCAACGAAGAGGATTTGAAAGCAAGGCAGAATTGCAGGAAACAGATTTCAGGAGGTAGATTCGAATCGCCTTTAAAGCACATGAAAAGCGGCAAAACGTCGACAATGATGCCCTTGGCCAAAAAGGGCGTATGCGTTTTTTCCTGAATATATTCAGGAAAAAACGCATACGCCCTTTTTGGCCAACCAAGCAACCTGGAAAGGCAAATCAGCGCTACAAAGAAGTCTCGCTTCCCATCGGTCAAAAGGGTCATGCTGCAAAAAGTGTCAAAACCAGAAATGCAGGACAGGCCATGGAGAAATGGCAGCCTTGCTACGCTGATGGGCGGGATGTAAATTGCCAACAGCCACTCTGGAGAAGTGTACGGTGTGTCCTGAAACATGGAAAAAACACAGCTTAGGGAGCATAGGGCACGTCCACTCATGGGCGTATAAATTGGGAAAACTAAAAATCAGCAAGACACAGGCACCCCAAAGTTTAGGGCTGCTCTGTTGACAAGAACCTCCACTTCATGACACCTTAAATATCCCAGGAAAGAGAAAAATGGATAAAGAAGTTGTGGTCCTTATGTACAATGGAATATCACTCAGACATGAAATCAATGTCATAAGGCTAGTAGAAGCAAGATGAGTGGATTTAGGTACGACGATTCTAAGTGAAATAAGTCACACAGAAATAGACACTTATCATAAGCTATCACTTATAGAGGGAATGTAAAAACCGCTACACTTGAACTGAATTACAAAACAGAACAGAGTCACACGTTTAGAAAACACACTATGGCTGCTTAACGGGAAAGGTGAGGTGGGGTGATGCATAAAACAAGGGTTTCAAATTCGCTCAGATACCGTTCCATACACCCAATATGTAATAGACAAGACCTACTCCTTGATCAGTGAACTGGACTCAACACCCCCTATTCACCGCACAAGAATATGTGTGACTAGTAAGAATCTTAAAACCTATGTATTGATATCTGTCTGGAAGTGAGTCAAGTGGGTGTAAAGCCGCATAAACACAGCCATGAAAAGCAGCTAAACCGCATTATAAAAATAAATTACTTTTAAAAACCCGTAAAACAAAGACAGTGAAAGAGAGAGAAATTCTTACAAAATTCGTTCAGAGGGTGTGATGCAACCTGGATTGACCATGTCTAGACCCACAGCTGGATGAGACATAAGGGTGGACACTCTTGGGGCTGAAAGGTTGGGTGAGGTTGGGTGAGCAAACGCAGACCCTTTAAATTAATACTGCCTGGTACACATCCCATGGGTCCCAAATCTCCAGGTTCAAGGGCATCTTCCTAAATCGAAAACATGCATGAGAAACCCAGAAGATGGTACACCGTGTGATTTTGAAAGGTTTCTAATACGCACCTCATTTCTCATCTCCTTGTGCTCGGGTTCGCCTTTCCAGCTACTTTACTAGCAATCTCCCTACTTGGAGAATCAGCACCTTTAAGCTCCTGTTTCCTACAGGTTGCAATTTGTCCTAAGGATGAACGGGAAGAGGGGCAACCAATGAGAGACTAGATCTAGGTGTTGGGACAGGCACAGGTCACTCTATTTTCCCATCAGGAAGAAGAATTAACCACAGGCTCAGCCTGCGGCCCAGAAGCAGAATAGGGCCTGAGGCAATCCCGCGCTTTTGCGGCCAGCTCCCAAAAAAGCGAGTTGAAAAATGGAGCTCAGGGACACTGCAATTCACAAACCCGCAGAGTTATAAATGATAACTCTCATCCACAGATATATTGAGGGAAGGCAACGAAGAGGATCTGAAAGGAAGGCAGAAATGCAGGAAACAGATTTCAGGAGGTAGATTCGAATCGCCTTTAAAGCACATGAAAAGCGGCAAAACGTCGAGAATGATGCCCTTGGCCAAAAAGGGCGTATGCGTTTTTTCCTGAATATATTCAGGAAAAAACGCATACGCCCTTTTTGGCCAACCAAGCAACCTGGAAAGGCAAATCAGCGCTACAAAGAAGTCTCGCTTCCCATCGGTCAAAAGGGTCATGCTGCAAAAAGTGTCAAAACCAGAAATGCAGGACAGGCCATGGAGAAATGACAGCCTTGCTACGCTGATGGGCGGGATGTAAATTGCCAACAGCCACTCTGGAGTAGTATACGGTGTGTCCTGAAACATCGAAAAAACACAGCTTAGGGAGCATAGGGCACGTCCACTCATGGGCGTATAATTTGGGAAAACTAAAAATCAGCAAGACACAGGCACCCCAATGTTTAGGGCTGCTCTGTTGACAAGAACCTCCACTTCATGACACCTTAAATATCCCAGGAAAGAGAAAAATGGATAAAGAAGTTGTGGTCCTTATGTACAATGGAATATCACTCAGACATGAAATCAATGTCATAAGGCTAGTAGAAGCAAGATGAGTGGATTTAGGTACGACGATTCTAAGTGAAATAAGTCACACAGAAATAGACACTTATCATAAGCTATCACTTATAGAGGGAATGTAAAAACCGCTACACTTGAACTGAATTACAAAACAGAACAGAGTCACACGTTTAGAAAACACACTATGGCTGCTTAACGGGAAAGGTGAGGTGGGGTGATGCATGAAACAAGGGTTTCAAATTCGCTCAGATACCGTTCCATACACCCAATATGTAATAGACAAGACCTACTCCTTGCTCAGTGAACTGGACTCAACACCCCCTATTCACCGCACAAGAATATATGTGACTAGTAAGAATCTTAAAACCTATGTATTGATATCTGTCTGGAAGTGAGTCAAGTGGGTGTAAAGCCGCATAAACACAGCCGTGAAAAGCAGCTAAACCCCATTATAAAAATAAATTACTTTTAAAAACCCGTAAAACAAAGACAGTGAAAGAGAGAGAAATTCTGACAAAATTCGTTCAGAGGCTGTGATGCAACCTGGATTGACCATATCTAGACCCACAGCTGGATGAGACATAAGGGTGGACACTCTTGGGGCTGAAAGGTTGGGTGAGGTTGGGTGAGCAAACGCAGACCCTTTAAAGTAATACTGCCTGGTACCCATCCCATGGGTCCCAAATCTCCAGGTTCAAGGGCATCTTCCTACATCGAAAACATGCATGAGAAACCCAGAAGATGGTACACTGTGTGATTTTGAAAGGTTTCTAAAACGCACCTCATTTCTCATCTCCTTGTGCTCGGGTTCGCCTTTCCAGCTACTTTACTAGCAATCTCCCTACTTGGAGAATCAGCACCTTTAAGCTCCTGTTCCCTACATGTTGCAATTTGTCCTGAGGATGAACGGGAAGAGGGGCAACCAATGAGAGACTAGATCTAGGTGTTGGGACAGGCACAGGTCACTCTATTTTCCCATCAGGAAGAAGAATTAACCACAGGCTCAGCCTGCCGCCAGGAACCAGAATAGGGCCTGAGGCAATCCCGTGCATTTGCGGCCAGCTCCCAAAAAAGACAGTTGAAAAATGGAGCTCAGGGGAACTGCCATTCACAAACCTGCTGAATTATAAATGATAACTCTCGTCCACAGATATATTGAGGGAAGGCAACGAAGAGGATTTGAAAGCAAGGCAGAATTGCAGGAAACAGATTTCAGGAGGTAGATTCGAAACGCCTTTAAGGCACATGAAAAGCGGCAAAACGTCGAGAATGATGCCCTTGGCCAAAAAGGGCGTATGCGTTTTTTCCTGAATATATTCAGGAAAAAACGCATACGCCCTTTTTGGCCAACCAAGCAACCTGGAAAGGCAAATCAGCGCTACAAAGAAGTCTCGCTTCCCATCGGTCAAAAGGGTCATGCTGCAAAAAGTGTCAAAACCAGAAATGCAGGACAGGCCATGGAGAAATGGCAGCCTTGCTACGCTGATGGGCGGGATGTAAATTGCCAACAGCCACTCTGGAGAAGTGTACGGTGTGTCCTGAAACATGGAAAAAACACAGCTTAGGGAGCATAGGGCACGTCCACTCATGGGCGTATAAATTGGGAAAACTAAAAATCAGCAAGACACAGGCACCCCAAAGTTTAGGGCTGCTCTGTTGACAAGAACCTCCACTTCATGACACCTTAAATATCCCTGGAAAGAGAAAAATGGATAAAGAAGTTGTGGTCCTTATGTACAATGGAATATCACTCAGACATGAAATCAATGTCATAAGGCTAGTAGAAGCAAGATGAGTGGATTTAGGTACGACGATTCTAAGTGAAATAAGTCACACAGAAATAGACACTTATCATAAGCTATCACTTATAGAGGGAATGTAAAAACCGCTACACTTGAACTGAATTACAAAACAGAACAGAGTCACACGTTTAGAAAACACACTATGGCTGCTTAACGGGAAAGGTGAGGTGGGGTGATGCATAAAACAAGGGTTTCAAATTCGCTCAGATACCGTTCCATACACCCAATATGTAATAGACAAGACCTACTCCTTGATCAGTGAACTGGACTCAACACCCCCTATTCACCGCACAAGAATATGTGTGACTAGTAAGAATCTTAAAACCTATGTATTGATATCTGTCTGGAAGTGAGTCAAGTGGGTGTAAAGCCGCATAAACACAGCCGTGAAAAGCAGCTAAACCGCATTATAAAAATAAATTACTTTTAAAAACCCGTAAAACAAAGACAGTGAAAGAGAGAGAAATTCTTACAAAATTCGTTCAGAGGGTGTGATGCAACCTGGATTGACCATGTCTAGACCCACAGCTGGATGAGACATAAGGGTGGACACTCTTGGGGCTGAAAGGTTGGGTGAGGTTGGGTGAGCAAACGCAGACCCTTTAAAGTAATACTGCCTGGTACACATCCCATGGGTCCCAAATCTCCAGGTTCAAGGGCATCTTCCTACATCGAAAACATGCATGAGAAACCCAGAAGATGGTACACCGTGTGATTTTGAAAGGTTTCTAATACGCACCTCATTTCTCATCTCCTTGTGCTCGGGTTCGCCTTTCCAGCTACTTTACTAGCAATCTCCCTACTTGGAGAATCAGCACCTTTAAGCTCCTGTTTCCTACAGGTTGCAATTTGTCCTAAGGATGAACGGGAAGAGGGGCAACCAATGAGAGACTAGATCTAGGTGTTGGGACAGGCACAGGTCACTCTATTTTCCCATCAGGAAGAAGAATTAACCACAGGCTCAGCCTGCGGCCCAGAAGCAGAATAGGGCCTGAGGCAATCCCGCGCTTTTGCGGCCAGCTCCCAAAAAAGCGAGTTGAAAAATGGAGCTCAGGGACACTGCAATTCACAAACCCGCAGAGTTATAAATGATAACTCTCATCCACAGATATATTGAGGGAAGGCAACGAAGAGGATCTGAAAGGAAGGCAGAATTGCAGGAAACAGATTTCAGGAGGTAGATTCGAAACGCCTTTAAAGCACATGAAAAGCGGCAAAACGTCGAGAATGATGCCCTTGGCCAAAAAGGGCGTATGCGTTTTTTCCTGAATATATTCAGGAAAAAACGCATACGCCCTTTTTGGCCAACCAAGCAACCTGGAAAGGCAAATCAGCGCTACAAAGAAGTCTCGCTTCCCATCGGTCAAAAGGGTCATGCTGCAAAAAGTGTCAAAACCAGAAATGCAGGACAGGCCATGGAGAAATGACAGCCTTGCTACGCTGATGGGCGGGATGTAAATTGCCAACAGCCACTCTGGAGAAGTGTACGGTGTGTCCTGAAACATCGAAAAAACACAGCTTAGGGAGCATAGGGCACGTCCACTCATGGGCGTATAAATTGGGAAAACTAAAAATCAGCAAGACACAGGCACCCCAATGTTTAGGGCTGCTCTGTTGACAAGAACCTCCACTTCATGACACCTTAAATATCCCAGGAAAGAGAAAAATGGATAAAGAAGTTGTGGTCCTTATGTACAATGGAATATCACTCAGACATGAAATCAATGCCATAAGGCTAGTAGAAGCAAGATGAGTGGATTTAGGTACGACGATTCTAAGTGAAATAAGTCACACAGAAATAGACACTTATCATAAGCTATCACTTATAGAGGGAATGTAAAAACCGCTACACTTGAACTGAATTACAAAACAGAACAGAGTCACACGTTTAGAAAACACACTATGGCTGCTTAACGGGAAAGGTGAGGTGGGGTGATGCATAAAACAAGGGTTTCAAATTCGCTCAGATACCGTTCCATACACCCAATATGTAATAGACAAGACCTACTCCTTGCTCAGTGAACTGGACTCAACACCCCCTATTCACCGCACAAGAATATATGTGACTAGTAAGAATCTTAAAACCTATGTATTGATATCTGTCTGGAAGTGAGTCAAGTGGGTGTAAAGCCGCATAAACACAGCCGTGAAAAGCAGCTAAACCCCATTATAAAAATAAATTACTTTTAAAAACCCGTAAAACAAAGACAGTGAAAGAGAGAGAAATTCTTACAAAATTCGTTCAGAGGCTGTGATGCAACCTGGATTGACCATATCTAGACCCACAGCTGGATGAGACATAAGGGTGGACACTCTTGGGGCTGAAAGGTTGGGTGAGGTTGGGTGAGCAAACGCAGACCCTTTAAAGTAATACTGCCTGGTACCCATCCCATGGGACCCAAATCTCCAGGTTCAAGGGCATCTTCCTACATCGAAAACATGCATGAGAAACCCAGAAGATGGTACACTGTGTGATTTTGAAAGGTTTCTAAAACGCACCTCATTTCTCATCCCCGTGTGCTCGGGTTCGCCTTTCCAGCTACTTTACTAGCAATCTCCCTACTTGGAGAATCAGCACCTTTAAGCTCCTGTTCCCTACAGGTTGCAATTTGTCCTGAGGATGAACGGGAAGAGGGGCAACCAATGAGAGACTAGATCTAGGTGATGGGACAGGCACAGGTCACTCTATTTTCCCATCAGGAAGAAGAATTAACCACAGGCTCAGCCTGCGGCCCAGAAGCAGAATAGGGCCTGAGGCAATCCCGCGCTTTTGCGGCCAGCTCCCAAAAAAGCGAGTGGAAAATGGAGCTCAGGGACACTGCAATTCACAAACCCGCAGAGTTATAAATGATAACTCTCATCCACAGATATATTGAGGGAAGGCAACGAAGAGGATCTGAAAGGAAGGCAGAATTGCAGGAAACAGATTTCAGGAGGTAGATTCGAAACGCCTTTAAGGCACATGAAAAGCGGCAAAACGTCGAGAATGATGCCCTTGGCCAAAAAGGGCGTATGCGTTTTTTCCTGAATATATTCAGGAAAAAACGCATACGCCCTTTTTGGCCAACCAAGCAACCTGGAAAGGCAAATCAGCGCTACAAAGAAGTCTCGCTTCCCATCGGTCAAAAGGGTCATGCTGCAAAAAGTGTCAAAACCAGAAATGCAGGACAGGCCATGGAGAAATGACAGCCTTGCTACGCTGATGGGCGGGATGTAAATTGCCAACAGCCACTCTGGAGTAGTATACGGTGTGTCCTGAAACATCGAAAAAACACAGCTTAGGGAGCATAGGGCACGTCCACTCATGGGCGTATAAATTGGGAAAACTAAAAATCAGCAAGACACAGGCACCCCAATGTTTAGGGCTGCTCTGTTGACAAGAACCTCCACTTCATGACACCTTAAATATCCCAGGAAAGAGAAAAATGGATAAAGAAGTTGTGGTCCTTATGTACAATGGAATATCACTCAGACATGAAATCAATGTCATAAGGCTAGTAGAAGCAAGATGAGTGGATTTAGGTACGACGATTCTAAGTGAAATAAGTCACACAGAAATAGACACTTATCATAAGCTATCACTTATAGAGGGAATGTAAAAACCGCTACACTTGAACTGAATTACAAAACAGAACAGAGTCACACATTTAGAAAACACACTATGGCTGCTTAACGGGAAAGGTGAGGTGGGGTGATGCATAAAACAAGGGTTTCAAATTCGCTCAGATACCGTTCCATACACCCAATATGTAATAGACAAGACCTACTCCTTGCTCAGTGAACTGGACTCAACACCCCCTATTCACCGCACAAGAATATATGTGACTAGTAAGAATCTTAAAACCTATGTATTGATATCTGTCTGGAAGTGAGTCAAGTGGGTGTAAAGCCGCATAAACACAGCCGTGAAAAGCAGCTAAACCCCATTATAAAAATAAATTACTTTTAAAAACCCGTAAAACAAAGACAGTGAAAGAGAGAGAAATTCTTACAAAATTCGTTCAGAGGCTGTGATGCAACCTGGATTGACCATATCTAGACCCACAGCTGGATGAGACATAAGGGTGGACACTCTTGGGGCTGAAAGGTTGGGTGAGGTTGGGTGAGCAAACGCAGACCCTTTAAAGTAATACTGCGTGGTACCCATCCCATGGGTCCCAAACCTCCAGGTTCAAGGGCATCTTCCTACATCGAAAACATGCATGAGAAACCCAGAAGATGGTACACCGTGTGATTTTGAAAGGTTTCTAATACGCACCTCATTTCTCATCTCCTTGTGCTCGGGTTCGCCATTCCAGCTACTTTACTAGCAATCTCCCTACTTGGAGAATCAGCACCTTTAACCTCCTGTTCCCTACAGGTTGCAATTTGTCCTGAGGATGAACGGGAAGAGGGGCAACCAATGAGAGACTAGATCTAGGTGTTGGGACAGGCACAGGTCACTCTATTTTCCCATCAGGAAGAAGAATTAACCACAGGCTCAGCCTGCCGCCAGGAACCAGAATAGGGCCTGAGGCAATCCCGTGATTTTGCGGTCAGCTCCCAAAAAAGACAGTTGAAAAATTGAGCTCAGGGGAACTGCCATTCACAAACCTGCTGAATTATAAATGATAACTCTCGTCCACAGATATATTGAGGGAAGGCAACGAAGAGGATTTGAAAGCAAGGCAGAATTGCAGGAAACAGATTTCAGGAGGTAGATTCGAATCGCCTTTAAAGCACATGAAGAGCGGCAAAACGTCAACAATGATGCCCTTGGCCAAAAAGGGCGTATGCGTTTTTTCCTGAATATATTCAGGAAAAAACGCATACGCCCTTTTTGGCCAACCAAGCAACCTGGAAAGGCAAATCAGCGCTACAAAGAAGTCTCGCCTCCCATCGGTCAAAAGGGTCATGCTGCAAAAAGTGTCAAAACCAGAAATGCAGGACAGGCCATGGAGAAATGGCAGCCTTGCTACGCTGATGGGCGGGATGTAAATTGCCAACAGCCACTCTGGAGAAGTGTACGGTGTGTCCTGAAACATCGAAAAAACACAGCTTAGGGAGCATAGGGCACGTCCACTCATGGGCGTATAAATTGGGAAAACTAAAAATCAGCAAGACACAGGCACCCCAATGTTTAGGGCTGCTCCGTTGACAAGGACCCCCACTTCATGACACCTTAAATATCCCAGGAAAGAGAAAAATGGATAAAGAAGTTGTGGTCCTTATGTACAATGGAATATCACTCAGACATGAAATCAATGTCATAAGGCTAGTAGAAGCAAGATGAGTGGATTTAGGTACGACGATTCTAAGTGAAATAAGTCACACAGAAATAGACACTTCTCATAAGCTATCACTTATAGAGGGAATGTAAAAACCGCTACACTTGAACTGAATTACAAAACAGAACAGAGTCACACGTTTAGAAAACACACTATGGCTGCTTAACGGGAAAGGTGAGGTGGGGTGATGCATAAAACAAGGGTTTCAAATTCGCTCAGATACCGTTCCATACACCCAATATGTAATAGACAAGACCTACTCCTTGCTCAGTGAACTGGACTCAACACCCCCTATTCACCGCACAAGAATATATGTGACTAGTAAGAATCTTAAAACCTATGTATTGATATCTGTCTGGAAGTGAGTCAAGTGGGTGTAAAGCCGCATAAACACAGCCGTGAAAAGCAGCTAAACCCCATTATAAAAATAAATTACTTTTAAAAACCCGTAAAACAAAGACAGTGAACGAGAGAGAAATTCTTACAAAATTCGTTCAGAGGCTGTGATGCAACCTGGATTGACCATATCTAGACCCACAGCTGGATGAGACATAAGGGTGGACACTCTTGGGGCTGAAAGGTTGGGTGAGGTTGGGTGAGCAAACGCAGACCCTTAAAGTAATACTGCGTGGTACCCATCCCATGGGTCACAAATCTCCAGGTTCAAGGGCATCTTCCTACATCAAAAACATGCATGAGAAACCCAGAAGATGGTACACCGTGTGATTTTGAAAGGTTTCTAATACGCACCTCATTTCTCATCTCCTTGTGCTCGGGTTCGCCTTTCCAGCTACTTTACTAGCAATCTCCCTACTTGGAGAATCAGCACCTTTAAGCTCCTGTTTCCTACAGGTTGCAATTTGTCCTAAGGATGAACGGGAAGAGGGGCAACCAATGAGAGACTAGATCTAGGTGTTTGGACAGGCACAGGTCACTCTATTTTCCCATCAGGAAGAAGAATTAACCACAGGCTCAGCCTGCCGCCCAGAAGCAGAATAGGTCCTGAGGCAATCCCGCGCTTTTGCGGCCAGCTCCCAAAAAAGCGAGTTGAAAAATGGAGCTCAGGGACACTGCAATTCACAAACCCGCAGAGTTATAAATGATAACTCTCATCCACAGATATATTGAGGGAAGGCAACGAAGAGGATTTGAAAGCAAGGCAGAATTGCAGGAAACAGATTTCAGGAGGTAGATTCGAAACGCCTTTAAGGCACATGAAAAGCGGCAAAACGTCGAGAATGATGCCCTTGGCCAAAAAGGGCGTATGCGTTTTTTCCTGAATATATTCAGGAAAAAACGCATACGCCCTTTTTGGCCAACCAAGCAACCTGGAAAGGCAAATCAGCGCTACAAAGAAGTCTCGCCTCCCATCGGTCAAAAGGGTCATGCTGCAAAAAGTGTCAAAACCAGAAATGCAGGACAGGCCATGGAGAAATGGCAGCCTTGCTACGCTGATGGGCGGGATGTAAATTGCCAACAGCCACTCTGGAGAAGTGTACGGTGTGTCCTGAAACATCGAAAAAACACAGCTTAGGGAGCATAGGGCACGTCCACTCATGGGCGTATAAATTGGGAAAACTAAAAATCAGCAAGACACAGGCACCCCAATGTTTAGGGCTGCTCCGTTGACAAGGACCCCCACTTCATGACACCTTAAATATCCCAGGAAAGAGAAAAATGGATAAAGAAGTTGTGGTCCTTATGTACAATGGAATATCACTCAGACATGAAATCAATGTCATAAGGCTAGTAGAAGCAAGATGAGTGGATTTAGGTACGACGATTCTAAGTGAAATAAGTCACACAGAAATAGACACTTCTCATAAGCTATCACTTATAGAGGGAATGTAAAAACCGCTACACTTGAACTGAATTACAAAACAGAACAGAGTCACACGTTTAGAAAACACACTATGGCTGCTTAACGGGAAAGGTGAGGTGGGGTGATGCATAAAACAAGGGTTTCAAATTCGCTCAGATACCGTTCCATACACCCAATATGTAATAGACAAGACCTACTCCTTGCTCAGTGAACTGGACTCAACACCCCCTATTCACCGCACAAGAATATATGTGACTAGTAAGAATCTTAAAACCTATGTATTGATATCTGTCTGGAAGTGAGTCAAGTGGGTGTAAAGCCGCATAAACACAGCCGTGAAAAGCAGCTAAACCCCATTATAAAAATAAATTACTTTTAAAAACCCGTAAAACAAAGACAGTGAACGAGAGAGAAATTCTTACAAAATTCGTTCAGAGGCTGTGATGCAACCTGGATTGACCATATCTAGACCCACAGCTGGATGAGACATAAGGGTGGACACTCTTGGGGCTGAAAGGTTGGGTGAGGTTGGGTGAGCAAACGCAGACCCTTAAAGTAATACTGCGTGGTACCCATCCCATGGGTCACAAATCTCCAGGTTCAAGGGCATCTTCCTACATCAAAAACATGCATGAGAAACCCAGAAGATGGTACACCGTGTGATTTTGAAAGGTTTCTAATACGCACCTCATTTCTCATCTCCTTGTGCTCGGGTTCGCCTTTCCAGCTACTTTACTAGCAATCTCCCTACTTGGAGAATCAGCACCTTTAAGCTCCTGTTTCCTACAGGTTGCAATTTGTCCTAAGGATGAACGGGAAGAGGGGCAACCAATGAGAGACTAGATCTAGGTGTTTGGACAGGCACAGGTCACTCTATTTTCCCATCAGGAAGAAGAATTAACCACAGGCTCAGCCTGCCGCCCAGAAGCAGAATAGGTCCTGAGGCAATCCCGCGCTTTTGCGGCCAGCTCCCAAAAAAGCGAGTTGAAAAATGGAGCTCAGGGACACTGCAATTCACAAACCCGCAGAGTTATAAATGATAACTCTCATCCACAGATATATTGAGGGAAGGCAACGAAGAGGATTTGAAAGCAAGGCAGAATTGCAGGAAACAGATTTCAGGAGGTAGATTCGAAACGCCTTTAAGGCACATGAAAAGCGGCAAAACGTCGAGAATGATGCCCTTGGCCAAAAAGGGCGTATGCGTTTTTTCCTGAATATATTCAGGAAAAAACGCATACGCCCTTTTTGGCCAACCAAGCAACCTGGAAAGGCAAATCAGCGCTACAAAGAAGTCTCGCTTCCCATCGGTCAAAAGGGTCATGCTGCAAAAAGTGTCAAAACCAGAAATGCAGGACAGGCCATGGAGAAATGGCAGCCTTGCTACGCTGATGGGCGGGATGTAAATTGCCAACAGCCACTCTGGAGAAGTGTACGGTGTGTCCTGAAACATGGAAAAAACACAGCTTAGGGAGCATAGGGCACGTCCACTCATGGGCGTATAAATTGGGAAAACTAAAAATCAGCAAGACACAGGCACCCCAAAGTTTAGGGCTGCTCTGTTGACAAGAACCTCCACTTCATGACACCTTAAATATCCCAGGAAAGAGAAAAATGGATAAAGAAGTTGTGGTCCTTATGTACAATGGAATATCACTCAGACATGAAATCAATGTCATAAGGCTAGTAGAAGCAAGATGAGTGGATTTAGGTACGACGATTCTAAGTGAAATAAGTCACACAAAAATAGACACTTATCATAAGCTATCACTTATAGAGGGAATGTAAAAACCGCTACACTTGAACTGAATTACAAAACAGAACAGAGTCACACGTTTAGAAAACACACTATGGCTGCTTAACGGGAAAGGTGAGGTGGGGTGATGCATAAAACAAGGGTTTCAAATTCGCTCAAATACCGTTCCATACACCCAATATGTAATAGACAAGACCTACTCCTTGCTCAGTGAACTGGACTCAACACCCCCTATTCACCGCACAAGAATATGTGTGACTAGTAAGAATCTTAAAACCTATGTATTGATATCTGTCTGGAAGTGAGTCAAGTGGGTGTAAAGCCGCATAAACACAGCCGTGAAAAGCAGCTAAACCCCATTATAAAAATAAATTACTTTTAAAAAACCCGTAAAACAAAGACAGTGAAAGAGAGAGAAATTCTTACAAAATTCGTTCAGAGGGTGTGATGCAACCTGGATTGACCATATCTAGACCCACAGCTGGATGAGACATAAGGGTGGACACTCTTGGGGCTGAAAGGTTGGGTGAGGTTGGGTGAGCAAACGCAGACCCTTTAAAGTAATACTGCCTGGTACACATCCCATGGGTCCCAAATCTCCAGGTTCAAGGGCATCTTCCTACATCGAAAACATGCATGAGAAACCCAGAAGATGGTACACCGTGTGATTTTGAAAGGTTTCTAATACGCACCTCATTTCTCATCTCCTTGTGCTCGGGTTCGCCTTTCCAGCTACTTTACTAGCAATCTCCCTACTTGGAGAATCAGCACCTTTAAGCTCCTGTTCCCTACAGGTTGCAATTTGTCCTGAGGATGAACGGGAAGAGGGGCAACCAATGAGAGACTAGATCTAGGTGTTGGGACAGGCACAGGTCACTCTATTTTCCCATCAGGAAGAAGAATTAACCACAGGCTCAGCCTGCGGCCCAGAAGCAGAATAGGGCCTGAGGCAATCCCGCGCTTTTGCGGCCAGCTCCCAAAAAAGCGAGTTGAAAAATGGAGCTCAGGGACACTGCAATTCACAAACCCGCAGAGTTATAAATGATAACTCTCATCCACAGATATATTGAGGGAAGGCAACGAAGAGGATTTGAAAGCAAGGCAGAATTGCAGGAAACAGATTTCAGGAGGTAGATTCGAATCGCCTTTAAAGCACATGAAAAGCGGCAAAACGTCGAGAATGATGCCCTTGGCCAAAAAGGGCGTATGCGTTTTTTCCTGAATATATTCAGGAAAAAACGCATACGCCCTTTTTGGCCAACCAAGCAACCTGGAAAGGCAAATCAGCGCTACAAAGAAGTCTCGCTTCCCATCGGTCAAAAGGGTCATGCTGCAAAAAGTGTCAAAACCAGAAATGCAGGACAGGCCATGGAGAAATGGCAGCCTTGCTACGCTGATGGGCGGGATGTAAATTGCCAACAGCCACTCTGGAGTAGTGTACGGTGTGTCCTGAAACATCGAAAAAACACAGCTTAGGGAGCATAGGGCACGTCCACTCATGGGCGTATAAATTGGGAAAACTAAAAATCAGCAAGACACAGGCACCCCAATGTTTAGGGCTGCTCCGTTGACAAGAACCTCCACTTCATGACACCTTAAATATCCCAGGAAAGAGAAAAATGGATAAAGAAGTTGTGGTCCTTATGTACAATGGAATATCACTCAGACATGAAATCAATGTCATAAGGCTAGTAGAAGCAAGATGAGTGGATTTAGGTACGACGATTCTAAGTGAAATAAGTCACACAGAAATAGACACTTATCATAAGCTATCACTTATAGAGGGAATGTAAAAACCGCTACACTGGAACTGAATTACAAAACAGAACAGAGTCACACATTTAGAAAACACACTATGGCTGCTTAACGGGAAAGGTGAGGTGGGGTGATGCATAAAACAAGGGTTTCAAATTCGCTCAGATACCGTTCCATACACCCAATATGTAATAGACAAGACCTACTCCTTGCTCAGTGAACTGGACTCAACACCCCCTATTCACCGCACAAGAATATATGTGACTAGTAAGAATCTTAAAACCTATGTATTGATATCTGTCTGGAAGTGAGTCAAGTGGGTGTAAAGCCGCATAAACACAGCCGTGAAAAGCAGCTAAACCCCATTATAAAAATAAATTACTTTTAAAAACCCGTAAAACAAAGACAGTGAAAGAGAGAGAAATTCTTACAAAATTCGTTCAGAGGCTGTGATGCAACCTGGATTGACCATATCTAGACCCACAGCTGGATGAGACATAAGGGTGGACACTCTTGGGGCTGAAAGGTTGGGTGAGGTTGGGTGAGCAAACGCAGACCCTTTAAAGTAATACTGCGTGGTACCCATCCCATGGGTCCCAAACCTCCAGGTTCAAGGGCATCTTCCTACATCGAAAACATGCATGAGAAACCCAGAAGATGGTACACCGTGTGATTTTGAAAGGTTTCTAATACGCACCTCATTTCTCATCTCCTTGTGCTCGGGTTCGCCTTTCCAGCTACTTTACTAGCAATCTCCCTACTTGGAGAATCAGCACCTTTAAGCTCCTGTTCCCTACAGGTTGCAATTTGTCCTGAGGATGAACGGGAAGAGGGGCAACCAATGAGAGACTAGATCTAGGTGTTGGGACAGGCACAAGTCACTCTATTTTCCCATCAGGAAGAAGAATTAACCACAGGCTCAGCCTGCCGCCCAGAAGCAGAATAGTTCCTGAGGCAATCCCGCGCTTTTGCGGCCAGCTCCCAAAAAAGCGAGTTGAAAAATGGAGCTCAGGGACACTGCAATTCACAAACCCGCAGAGTTATAAATGATAACTCTCATCCACAGATATATTGAGGGAAGGCAACGAAGAGGATTTGAAAGCAAGGCAGAATTGCAGGAAACAGATTTCAGGAGGTAGATTCGAATCGCCTTTAAAGCACATGAAAAGCGGCAAAACGTCGACAATGATGCCCTTGGCCAAAAAGGGCGTATGCGTTTTTTCCTGAATATATTCAGGAAAAAACGCATACGCCCTTTTTGGCCAACCAAGCAACCTGGAAAGGCAAATCAGCGCTACAAAGAAGTCTCGCTTCCCATCGGTCAAAAGGGTCATGCTGCAAAAAGTGTCAAAACCAGAAATGCAGGACAGGCCATGGAGAAATGGCAGCCTTGCTACGCTGATGGGCGGGATGTAAATTGCCAACAGCCACTCTGGAGAAGTGTACGGTGTGTCCTGAAACATGGAAAAAACACAGCTTAGGGAGCATAGGGCACGTCCACTCATGGGCGTATAAATTGGGAAAACTAAAAATCAGCAAGACACAGGCACCCCAAAGTTTAGGGCTGCTCTGTTGACAAGAACCTCCACTTCATGACACCTTAAATATCCCAGGAAAGAGAAAAATGGATAAAGAAGTTGTGGTCCTTATGTACAATGGAATATCACTCAGACATGAAATCAATGTCATAAGGCTAGTAGAAGCAAGATGAGTGGATTTAGGTACGACGATTCTAAGTGAAATAAGTCACACAGAAATAGACACTTATCATAAGCTATCACTTATAGAGGGAATGTAAAAACCGCTACACTTGAACTGAATTACAAAACAGAACAGAGTCACACGTTTAGAAAACACACTATGGCTGCTTAACGGGAAAGGTGAGGTGGGGTGATGCATGAAACAAGGGTTTCAAATTCGCTCAGATACCGTTCCATACACCCAATATGTAATAGACAAGACCTACTCCTTGCTCAGTGAACTGGACTCAACACCCCCTATTCACCGCACAAGAATATGTGTGACTAGTAAGAATCTTAAAACCTATGTATTCATATCTGTCTGGAAGTGAGTCAAGTGGGTGTAAAGCCGCATAAACACAGCCGTGAAAAGCAGCTAAACCCCATTATAAAAATAAATTACTTTTAAAAAACCCGTAAAACAAAGACAGTGAAAGAGAGAGAAATTCTTACAAAATTCGTTCAGAGGGTGTGATGCAACCTGGATTGACCATATCTAGACCCACAGCTGGATGAGACATAAGGGTGGACACTCTTGGGGCTGAAAGGTTGGGTGAGGTTGGGTGAGCAAACGCAGACCCTTTAAAGTAATACTGACTGGTACCCATCCCATGGGTCCCAAATCTCCAGGTTCAAGGGCATCTTCCTACATCGAAAACATGCATGAGAAACACAGAAGATGGTACACTGTGTGATTTTGAAAGATTTCTAATATGCACCTCATTTCTCATCTCCTTGTGCTCGGGTTCACCATTCCAGCTACTTTACTAGCAATCTCCCTACTTGGAGAATCAGCACCTTTAACCTCCTGTTCCCTACAGGTTGCAATTTGTCCTGAGGATGAACGGGAAGAGGGGCAACCAATGAGAGACTAGATCTAGGTGTTGGGACAGGCACAGGTCACTCTATTTTCCCATCAGGAAGAAGAATTAACCACAGGCTCAGCCTGCCGCCAGGAACCAGAATAGGGCCTGAGGCAATCCCGTGATTTTGCGGTCAGCTCCCAAAAAAGACAGTTGAAAAATTGAGCTCAGGGGAACTGCCATTCACAAACCTGCTGAATTATAAATGATAACTCTCGTCCACAGATATATTGAGGGAAGGCAACGAAGAGGATTTGAAAGCAAGGCAGAATTGCAGGAAACAGATTTCAGGAGGTAGATTCGAATCGCCTTTAAAGCACATGAAGAGCGGCAAAACGTCAACAATGATGCCCTTGGCCAAAAAGGGCGTATGCGTTTTTTCCTGAATATATTCAGGAAAAAACGCATACGCCCTTTTTGGCCAACCAAGCAACCTGGAAAGGCAAATCAGCGCTACAAAGAAGTCTCGCCTCCCATCGGTCAAAAGGGTCATGCTGCAAAAAGTGTCAAAACCAGAAATGCAGGACAGGCCATGGAGAAATGGCAGCCTTGCTACGCTGATGGGCGGGATGTAAATTGCCAACAGCCACTCTGGAGAAGTGTACGGTGTGTCCTGAAACATCGAAAAAACACAGCTTAGGGAGCATAGGGCACGTCCACTCATGGGCGTATAAATTGGGAAAACTAAAAATCAGCAAGACACAGGCACCCCAATGTTTAGGGCTGCTCCGTTGACAAGGACCCCCACTTCATGACACCTTAAATATCCCAGGAAAGAGAAAAATGGATAAAGAAGTTGTGGTCCTTATGTACAATGGAATATCACTCAGACATGAAATCAATGTCATAAGGCTAGTAGAAGCAAGATGAGTGGATTTAGGTACGACGATTCTAAGTGAAATAAGTCACACAGAAATAGACACTTCTCATAAGCTATCACTTATAGAGGGAATGTAAAAACCGCTACACTTGAACTGAATTACAAAACAGAACAGAGTCACACGTTTAGAAAACACACTATGGCTGCTTAACGGGAAAGGTGAGGTGGGGTGATGCATAAAACAAGGGTTTCAAATTCGCTCAGATACCGTTCCATACACCCAATATGTAATAGACAAGACCTACTCCTTGCTCAGTGAACTGGACTCAACACCCCCTATTCACCGCACAAGAATATATGTGACTAGTAAGAATCTTAAAACCTATGTATTGATATCTGTCTGGAAGTGAGTCAAGTGGGTGTAAAGCCGCATAAACACAGCCGTGAAAAGCAGCTAAACCCCATTATAAAAATAAATTACTTTTAAAAACCCGTAAAACAAAGACAGTGAACGAGAGAGAAATTCTTACAAAATTCGTTCAGAGGCTGTGATGCAACCTGGATTGACCATATCTAGACCCACAGCTGGATGAGACATAAGGGTGGACACTCTTGGGGCTGAAAGGTTGGGTGAGGTTGGGTGAGCAAACGCAGACCCTTAAAGTAATACTGCGTGGTACCCATCCCATGGGTCACAAATCTCCAGGTTCAAGGGCATCTTCCTACATCAAAAACATGCATGAGAAACCCAGAAGATGGTACACCGTGTGATTTTGAAAGGTTTCTAATACGCACCTCATTTCTCATCTCCTTGTGCTCGGGTTCGCCTTTCCAGCTACTTTACTAGCAATCTCCCTACTTGGAGAATCAGCACCTTTAAGCTCCTGTTTCCTACAGGTTGCAATTTGTCCTAAGGATGAACGGGAAGAGGGGCAACCAATGAGAGACTAGATCTAGGTGTTTGGACAGGCACAGGTCACTCTATTTTCCCATCAGGAAGAAGAATTAACCACAGGCTCAGCCTGCCGCCCAGAAGCAGAATAGGTCCTGAGGCAATCCCGCGCTTTTGCGGCCAGCTCCCAAAAAAGCGAGTTGAAAAATGGAGCTCAGGGACACTGCAATTCACAAACCCGCAGAGTTATAAATGATAACTCTCATCCACAGATATATTGAGGGAAGGCAACGAAGAGGATTTGAAAGCACGGCAGAATTGCAGGAAACAGATTTCAGGAGGTAGATTCGAATCGCCTTTAAAGCACATGAAGAGCGGCAAAACGTCAACAATGATGCCCTTGGCCAAAAAGGGCGTATGCGTTTTTTCCTGAATATATTCAGGAAAAAACGCATACGCCCTTTTTGGCCAACCAAGCAACCTGGAAAGGCAAATCAGCGCTACAAAGAAGTCTCGCCTCCCATCGGTCAAAAGGGTCATGCTGCAAAAAGTGTCAAAACCAGAAATGCAGGACAGGCCATGGAGAAATGGCAGCCTTGCTACGCTGATGGGCGGGATGTAAATTGCCAACAGCCACTCTGGAGAAATGTACGGTGTGTCCTGAAACATGGAAAAAACACAGCTTAGGGAGCATAGGGCACGTCCACTCATGGGCGTATAAATTGGGAAAACTAAAAATCAGCAAGACACAGGCACCCCAATGTTTAGGGCTGCTCCGTTGACAAGGACCTCCACTTCATGACACCTTAAATATCCCAGGAAAGAGAAAAATGGATAAAGAAGTTGTGGTCCTTATGTACAATGGAATATCACTCAGACATGAAATCAATGTCATAAGGCTAGTAGAAGCAAGATGAGTGGATTTAGGTACGACGATTCTAAGTGAAATAAGTCACACAGAAATAGACACTTCTCATAAGCTATCACTTATAGAGGGAATGTAAAAACCGCTACACTTGAACTGAATTACAAAACAGAACAGAGTCACACGTTTAGAAAACACACTATGGCTGCTTAACGGGAAAGGTGAGGTGGGGTGATGCATAAAACAAGGGTTTCAAATTCGCTCAGATACCGTTCCATACACCCAATATGTAATAGACAAGACCTACTCCTTGCTCAGTGAACTGGACTCAACACCCCCTATTCACCGCACAAGAATATATGTGACTAGTAAGAATCTTAAAACCTATGTATTGATATCTGTCTGGAAGTGAGTCAAGTGGGTGTAAAGCCGCATAAACACAGCCGTGAAAAGCAGCTAAACCCCATTATAAAAATAAATTACTTTTAAAAACCCGTAAAACAAAGACAGTGAACGAGAGAGAAATTCTTAAAAAATTCGTTCAGAGGCTGTGATGCAACCTGGATTGACCATATCTAGACCCACAGCTGGATGAGACATAAGGGTGGACACTCTTGGGGCTGAAAGGTTGGGTGAGGTTGGGTGAGCAAACGCAGACCCTTTAAAGTAATACTGCGTGGTACCCATCCCATGGGTCCCAAATCTCCAGGTTCAAGGGCATCTTCCTAAATCGAAAACATGCATGAGAAACCCAGAAGATGGTACACCATGTGATTTTGAAAGGTTTCTAATACGCACCTCATTTCTCATCTCCTTGTGCTCGGGTTCTCCTTTCCAGCTACTTTACTAGCAATCTCCCTACTTGGAGAATCAGCACCTTTAAGCTCCTGTTCCCTACAGGTTGCAATTTGTCCTGAGGATGAACGGGAAGAGGGGCAACCAATGAGAGACTAGATCTAGGTGTTGGGACAGACACAGGTCACTCTATTTTCCCATCAGGAAGAAGAATTAACCACAGGCTCAGCCTGCCGCCCAGAAGCAGAATAGGTCCTGAGGCAATCCCGCGCTTTTGCGGCCAGCTCCCAAAAAAGCGAGTTGAAAAATGGAGCTCAGGGACCCTGCAATTCACAAACCCGCAGAGTTATAAATGATAACTCTCATCCACAGATATATTGAGGGAAGGCAACGAAGAGGATTTGAAAGCAAGGCAGAATTGCAGGAAACAGATTTCAGGAGGTAGATTCGAAACGCCTTTAAAGCAAATGAAAAGCGGCAAAACGTCGAGAATGATGCCCTTGGCCAAAAAGGGCGTATGCGTTTTTTCCTGAATATATTCAGGAAAAAACGCATACGCCCTTTTTGGCCAACCAAGCAACCTGGAAAGGCAAATCAGCGCTACAAAGAAGTCTCGCTTCCCATCGGTCAAAAGGGTCATGCTGCAAAAAGTGTCAAAACCAGAAATGCAGGACAGGCCATGGAGAAATGACAGCCTTGCTACGCTGATGGGCGGGATGTAAATTGCCAACAGCCACTCTGGAGTAGTATACGGTGTGTCCTGAAACATCGAAAAAACACAGCTTAGGGAGCATAGGGCACGTCCACTCATGGGCGTATAAATTGGGAAAACTAAAAATCAGCAAGACACAGGCACCCCAATGTTTAGGGCTGCTCTGTTGACAAGAACCTCCACTTCATGACACCTTAAATATCCCAGGAAAGAGAAAAATGGATAAAGAAGTTGTGGTCCTTATGTACAATGGATTATCACTCAGACATGAAATCAATGTCATAAGGCTAGTAGAAGCAAGATGAGTGGATTTAGGTACGACGATTCTAAGTGAAATAAGTCACACAGAAATAGACACTTATCATAAGCTATCACTTAGAGAGGGAATGTAAAAACCGCTACACTTGAACTGAATTACAAAACAGAACAGAGTCACACGTTTAGAAAACACACTATGGCTGCTTAACGGGAAAGGTGAGGTGGGGTGATGCATAAAACAAGGGTTTCAAATTCGCTCAGCTACCGTTCCATACACCCAATATGTAATAGACAAGACCTACTCCTTGCTCAGTGAACTGGACTCAACACCCCCTATTCACCGCACAAGAATATATGTGACTAGTAAGAATCTTAAAACCTATGTATTGATATCTGTCTGGAAGTGAGTCAAGTGGGTGTAAAGCCGCATAAACACAGCCGTGAAAAGCAGCTAAACCCCATTATAAAAATAAATTACTTTTAAAAACCCGTAAAACAAAGACAGTGAAAGAGAGAGAAATTCTTACAAAATTCGCTCAGAGGCTGTGATGCAACCTGGATTGACCATATCTAGACCCACAGCTGGATGAGACATAAGGGGGGACACTCTTGGGGCTGAAAGGTTGGGTGAGGTTGGGTGAGCAAACGCAGACCCTTTAAAGTAATACTGCGTGGTACCCATCCCATGGGTCCCAAATCTCCAGGTTCAAGGGCATCTTCCTACATCGAAAACATGCATGAGAAACCCAGAAGATGGTACACCGTGTGATTTTGAAAGGTTTCTAAGACGCACCTCATTTCTCATCTCCTTGTGCTCGGGTTCGCCTTTCCAGCTACTTTACTAGCAATCTCCCTACTTGGAGAATCAGCACCTTTAACCTCCTGTTCCCTACAGGTTGCAATTTGTCCTGAGGATGAACGGGAAGAGGGGCAACCAATGAGAGACTAGATCTAGGTGTTGGGACCGGCACAGCTCACTCTATTTTCCCATCAGGAAGAAGAATTAACCACAGGCTCAGCCTGCCGCCCAGAAGCAGAATAGGTCCTGAGGCAATCCCGCGCTTTTGCGGCCAGCTCCCAAAAAAGCGAGTTGAAAAATGAAGCTCAGGGACACTGCAATTCACAAACCCGCAGAGTTATAAATGATAACTCTCATCCACAGATATATTGAGGGAAGGCAACGAAGAGGATTTGAAAGCAAGGCAGAATTGCAGGAAACAGATTTCAGGAGGTAGATTCGAATCGCCTTTAAAGCACATGAAAAGCGGCAAAACGTCGAGAATGATGCCCTTGGCCAAAAAGGGCGTATGCGTTTTTTCCTGAATATATTCAGGAAAAAACGCATACGCCCTTTTTGGCCAACCAAGCAACCTGGAAAGGCAAATCAGCGCTACAAAGAAGTCTCGCTTCCCATCGGTCAAAAGGGTCATGCTGCAAAAAGTGTCAAAACCAGAAATGCAGGACAGGCCATGGAGAAATGGCAGCCTTGCTACGCTGATGGGCGGGATGTAAATTGCCAACAGCCACTCTGGAGAAGTGTACGGTGTGTCCTGAAACATGGAAAAAACACAGCTTAGGGAGCATAGGGCACGTCCACTCATGGGCGTATAAATTGGGAAAACTAAAAATCAGCAAGACACAGGCACCCCAAAGTTTAGGGCTGCTCTGTTGACAAGAACCTCCACTTCATGACACCTTAAATATCCCAGGAAAGAGAAAAATGGATAAAGAAGTTGTGGTCCTTATGTACAATGGAATATCACTCAGACATGAAATCAATGTCATAAGGCTAGTAGAAGCAAGATGAGTGGATTTAGGTACGACGATTCTAAGTGAAATAAGTCACACAAAAATAGACACTTATCATAAGCTATCACTTATAGAGGGAATGTAAAAACCGCTACACTTGAACTGAATTACAAAACAGAACAGAGTCACACGTTTAGAAAACACACTATGGCTGCTTAACGGGAAAGGTGAGGTGGGGTGATGCATAAAACAAGGGTTTCAAATTCGCTCAAATACCGTTCCATACACCCAATATGTAATAGACAAGACCTACTCCTTGCTCAGTGAACTGGACTCAACACCCCCTATTCACCGCACAAGAATATGTGTGACTAGTAAGAATCTTAAAACCTATGTATTGATATCTGTCTGGAAGTGAGTCAAGTGGGTGTAAAGCCGCATAAACACAGCCGTGAAAAGCAGCTAAACCCCATTATAAAAATAAATTACTTTTAAAAAACCCGTAAAACAAAGACAGTGAAAGAGAGAGAAATTCTTACAAAATTCGTTCAGAGGGTGTGATGCAACCTGGATTGACCATATCTAGACCCACAGCTGGATGAGACATAAGGGTGGACACTCTTGGGGCTGAAAGGTTGGGTGAGGTTGGGTGAGCAAACGCAGACCCTTTAAAGTAATACTGCCTGGTACACATCCCATGGGTCCCAAATCTCCAGGTTCAAGGGCATCTTCCTACATCGAAAACATGCATGAGAAACCCAGAAGATGGTACACCGTGTGATTTTGAAAGGTTTCTAATACGCACCTCATTTCTCATCTCCTTGTGCTCGGGTTCGCCTTTCCAGCTACTTTACTAGCAATCTCCCTACTTGGAGAATCAGCACCTTTAAGCTCCTGTTCCCTACAGGTTGCAATTTGTCCTGAGGATGAACGGGAAGAGGGGCAACCAATGAGAGACTAGATCTAGGTGTTGGGACAGGCACAGGTCACTCTATTTTCCCATCAGGAAGAAGAATTAACCACAGGCTCAGCCTGCGGCCCAGAAGCAGAATAGGGCCTGAGGCAATCCCGCGCTTTTGCGGCCAGCTCCCAAAAAAGCGAGTTGAAAAATGGAGCTCAGGGACACTGCAATTCACAAACCCGCAGAGTTATAAATGATAACTCTCATCCACAGATATATTGAGGGAAGGCAACGAAGAGGATTTGAAAGCAAGGCAGAATTGCAGGAAACAGATTTCAGGAGGTAGATTCGAATCGCCTTTAAAGCACATGAAAAGCGGCAAAACGTCGAGAATGATGCCCTTGGCCAAAAAGGGCGTATGCGTTTTTTCCTGAATATATTCAGGAAAAAACGCATACGCCCTTTTTGGCCAACCAAGCAACCTGGAAAGGCAAATCAGCGCTACAAAGAAGTCTCGCTTCCCATCGGTCAAAAGGGTCATGCTGCAAAAAGTGTCAAAACCAGAAATGCAGGACAGGCCATGGAGAAATGGCAGCCTTGCTACGCTGATGGGCGGGATGTAAATTGCCAACAGCCACTCTGGAGTAGTGTACGGTGTGTCCTGAAACATCGAAAAAACACAGCTTAGGGAGCATAGGGCACGTCCACTCATGGGCGTATAAATTGGGAAAACTAAAAATCAGCAAGACACAGGCACCCCAATGTTTAGGGCTGCTCCGTTGACAAGAACCTCCACTTCATGACACCTTAAATATCCCAGGAAAGAGAAAAAAGGATAAAGAAGTTGTGGTCCTTATGTACAATGGAATATCACTCAGACATGAAATCAATGTCATAAGGCTAGTAGAAGCAAGATGAGTGGATTTAGGTACGACGAGTCTAAGTGAAATAAGTCACACAGAAATAGACACTTATCATAAGCTATCACTTATAGAGGGAATGTAAAAACCGCTACACTTGAACTGAATTACAAAACAGAACAGAGTCACACGTTTAGAAAACACACTATGGCTGCTTAACGGGAAAGGTGAGGTGGGGTGATGCATAAAACAAGGGTTTCAAATTCGCTCAGATACCGTTCCATACACCCAATATGTAATAGACAAGACCTACTCCTTGCTCAGTGAACTGGACTCAACACCCCCTATTCACCGCACAAGAATATATGTGACTAGTAAGAATCTTAAAACCTATGTATTGATATCTGTCTGGAAGTGAGTCAAGTGGGTGTAAAGCCGCATAAACACAGCCGTGAAAAGCAGCTAAACCCCATTATAAAAATAAATTACTTTTAAAAACCCGTAAAACAAAGACAGTGAAAGAGAGAGAAATTCTTACAAAATTCGTTCAGAGGCTGTGATGCAACCTTGATTGACCATATCTAGACCCACAGCTGGATGAGACATAAGGGTGGACACTCTTGGGGCTGAAAGGTTGGGTGAGGTTGGGTGAGCAAACGCAGACCCTTTAAATTAATACTGCCTGGTACACATCCCATGGGTCCCAAATCTCCAGGTTCAAGGGCATCTTCCTACATCGAAAACATGCATGAGAAACCCAGAAGATGGTACACCGTGTGATTTTGAAAGGTTTCTAATACGCACCTCATTTCTCATCTCCTTGTGCTCGGGTTCGCCTTTCCAGCTACTTTACTAGCAATCTCCCTACTTGGAGAATCAGCACCTTTAAGCTCCTGTTCCCTACAGGTTGCAATTTGTCCTGAGGATGAACGGGAAGAGGGGCAACCAATGAGAGACTAGATCTAGGTGTTGGGACAGGCACAGGTCACTCTATTTTCCCATCAGGAAGAAGAATTAACCACAGGCTCAGCCTGCCGCCCAGAAGCAGAATAGGTCCTGAGGCAATCCCGCGCTTTTGCGGCCAGCTCCCAAAAAAGCGAGTTGAAAAATGGAGCTCAGGGACACTGCAATTCACAAACCCGCAGAGTTATAAATGATAACTCTCATCCACAGATATATTGAGGGAAGGCAACGAAGAGGATTTGAAAGCAAGGCAGAATTGCAGGAAACAGATTTCAGGAGGTAGATTCGAATCGCCTTAAAAGCACATGAAAAGCGGCAAAACGTCAACAATGATGCCCTTGGCCAAAAAGGGCGTATGCGTTTTTTCCTGAATATATTCAGGAAAAAACGCATACGCCCTTTTTGGCCAACCAAGCAACCTGGAAAGGCAAATCAGCGCTACAAAGAAGTCTCGCTTCCCATCGGTCAAAAGGTTAATGCTGCAAAAAGTGTCAAAACCAGAAATGCAGGACAGGCCATGGAGAAATGGCAGCCTTGCTACACTGATGGGCGGGATGTAAATTGCCAACAGCCACTCTGGAGAAGTGTACGGTGTGTCCTGAAACATGGAAAAAACACAGCTTAGGGAGCATAGGGCACGTCCACTCATGGGCGTATAAATTGGGAAAACTAAAAATCAGCAAGACTCAGGCACCCCAAAGTTTAGGGCTGCTCTGTTGACAAGAACCTCCACTTCATGACACCTTAAATATCCCAGGAAAGAGAAAAATGGATAAAGAAGTTGTGGTCCTTATGTACAATGGAATATCACTCAGACATGAAATCAATGTCATAAGGCTAGTAGAAGCAAGATGAGTGGATTTAGGTACGACGATTCTAAGTGAAATAAGTCACACAGAAATAGACACTTATCATAAGCTATCACTTAGAGAGGGAATGTAAAAACCGCTACACTTGAACTGAATTACAAAACAGAACAGAGTCACACGTTTAGAAAACACACTATGGCTGCTTAACGGGAAAGGTGAGGTGGGGTGATGCATAAAACAAGGGTTTCAAATTCGCTCAGATACCGTTCCATACACCCAATATGTAATAGACAAGACCTACTCCTTGCTCAGTGAACTGGACTCAACACCCCCTATTCACCGCACAAGAATATATGTGACTAGTAAGAATCTTAAAACCTATGTATTGATATCTGTCTGGAAGTGAGTCAAGTGGGTGTAAAGCCGCATAAACACAGCCGTGAAAAGCAGCTAAACCCCATTATAAAAATAAATTACTTTTAAAAACCCGTAAAACAAAGACAGTGAAAGAGAGAGAAATTCTTACAAAATTCGTTCAGAGGCTGTGATGCAACCTGGATTGACCATATCTAGACCCACAGCTGGATGAGACATAAGGGTGGACACTCTTGGGGCTGAAAGGTTGGGTGAGGTTGGGTGAGCAAACGCAGACCCTTTAAAGTAATACTGCCTGGTACCCATCCCATGGGTCCCAAATCTCCAGGTTCAAGGGCATCTTCCTACATCGAAAACATGCATGAGAAACCCAGAAGATGGTACACTGTGTGATTTTGAAAGGTTTCTAAAACGCACCTCATTTCTCATCCCCTTGTGCTCGGGTTCGCCTTTCCAGCTACTTTACTAGCAATCTCCCTACTTGGAGAATCAGCACCTTTAAGCTCCTGTTCCCTACAGGTTGCAATTTGTCCTGAGGATGAACGGGAAGAGGGGCAACCAATGAGAGACTAGATCTAGGTGATGGGACAGGCACAGGTCACTCTATTTTCCCATCAGGAAGAAGAATTAACCACAGGCTCAGCCTGCGGCCCAGAAGCAGAATAGGGCCTGAGGCAATCCCGCGCTTTTGCGGCCAGCTCCCAAAAAAGCGAGTGGAAAATGGAGCTCAGGGACACTGCAATTCACAAACCCGCAGAGTTATAAATGATAACTCTCATCCACAGATATATTGAGGGAAGGCAACGAAGAGGATCTGAAAGGAAGGCAGAATTGCAGGAAACAGATTTCAGGAGGTAGATTCGAAACGCCTTTAAAGCACATGAAAAGCGGCAAAACGTCGAGAATGATGCCCTTGGCCAAAAAGGGCGTATGCGTTTTTTCCTGAATATATTCAGGAAAAAACGCATACGCCCTTTTTGGCCAACCAAGCAACCTGGAAAGGCAAATCAGCGCTACAAAGAAGTCTCGCTTCCCATCGGTCAAAAGGGTCATGCTGCAAAAAGTGTCAAAACCAGAAATGCAGGACAGGCCATGGAGAAATGGCAGCCTTGCTACGCTGATGGGCGGGATGTAAATTGCCAACAGCCACTCTGGAGTAGTATACGGTGTGTCCTGATACATGGAAAAAACACAGCTTAGGGAGCATAGGGCACGTCCACTCATGGGCGTATAAATTGGGAAAACTAAAAATCAGCAAGACACAGGCACCCCAATGTTTAGGGCTGCTCTGTTGACAAGAACCTCCACTTCATGACACCTTAAATATCCCAGGAAAGAGAAAAATGGATAAAGAAGTTGTGGTCCTTATGTACAATGGAATATCACTCAGACATGAAATCAATGTCATAAGGCTAGTAGAAGCAAGATGAGTGGATTTAGGTACGACGATTCTAAGTGAAATAAGTCACACAGAAATAGACACTTATCATAAGCTATCACTTATAGAGGGAATGTAAAAACCGCTACACTTGAACTGAATTACAAAACAGAACAGAGTCACACGTTTAGAAAACACACTATGGCTGCTTAACGGGAAAGGTGAGGTGGGGTGATGCATAAAACAAGGGTTTCAAATTCGCTCAGATACCGTTCCATACACCCAATATGTAATAGACAAGACCTACTCCTTGCTCAGTGAACTGGACTCAACACCCCCTATTCACCGCACAAGAATAGGTGTGACTAGTAAGAATCTTAAAACCTATGTATTGATATCTGTCTGGAAGTGAGTCAAGTGGGTGTAAAGCCGCATAAACACAGCCGTGAAAAGCAGCTAAACCCCATTATAAAAATAAATTACTTTTAAAAAACCCGTAAAACAAAGACAGTGAAAGAGAGAGAAATTCTTACAAAATTCGTTCAGAGGGTGTGATGCAACCTGGATTGACCATATCTAGACCCACAGCTGGATGAGACATAAGGGTGGACACTCTTGGGGCTGAAAGGTTGGGTGAGGTTGGGTGAGCAAACGCAGACCCTTTAAAGTAATACTGCCTGGTACACATCCCATGGGTCCCAAATCTCCAGGTTCAAGGGCATCTTCCTACATCGAAAACATGCATGAGAAACCCAGAAAATGGTACACCTTGTGATTTTGAAAGGTTTCTAATACGCACCTCATTTCTCATCTCCTTGTGCTCGGGTTCGCCTTTCCAGCTACTTTACTAGCAATCTCCCTACTTGGAGAATCAGCACCTTTAAGCTCCTGTTCCCTACAGGTTGCAATTTGTCCTGAGGATGAACGGGAAGAGGGGCAACCAATGAGAGACTAGATCTAGGTGTTGGGACAGGCACAGGTCACTCTATTTTCCCATCAGGAAGAAGAATTAACCACAGGCTCAGCCTGCCGCCCAGAAGCAGAATAGGGCCTGAGGCAATCCCGCGCTTTTGCGGCCAGCTCCCAAAAAAGCGAGTTGAAAAATGGAGCTCAGGGACACTGCAATTCACAAACCTGCAGAGTTATAAATGATAACTCTCATCCACAGATATATTGAGGGAAGGCAACGAAGAGGATTTGAAAGCAAGGCAGAATTGCAGGAAACAGATTTCAGGAGGTAGATTCGAATCGCCTTTAAAGCACATGAAAAGCGGCAAAACGTCGAGAATGATGCCCTTGGCCAAAAAGGGCGTATGCGTTTTTTCCTGAATATATTCAGGAAAAAACGCATACGCCCTTTTTGGCCAACCAAGCAACCTGGAAAGGCAAATCAGCGCTACAAAGAAGTCTCGCTTCCCATCGGTCAAAAGGGTCATGCTGCAAAAAGTGTCAAAACCAGAAATGCAGGACAGGCCATGGAGAAATGACAGCCTTGCTACGCTGATGGGCGGGATGTAAATTGCCAACAGCCACTCTGGAGTAGTGTACGGTGTGTCCTGAAACATCGAAAAAACACAGCTTAGGGAGCATAGGGCACGTCCACTCATGGGCGTATAAATTGGGAAAACTAAAAATCAGCAAGACACAGGCACCCCAAAGTTTAGGGCTGCTCTGTTGACAAGAACCTCCACTTCATGACACCTTAAATATCCCAGGAAAGAGAAAAAAGGATAAAGAAGTTGTGGTCCTTATGTAGAATGGAATATCACTCAGACATGAAATCAATGTCATAAGGCTAGTAGAAGCAAGATGAGTGGATTTAGGTACGACGATTCTAAGTGAAATAAGTCACACAGAAATAGACACTTATCATAAGCTATCACTTATAGAGGGAATGTAAAAACTGCTACACTTGAACTGAATTACAAAACAGAACAGAGTCACACGTTTAGAAAACACACTATGGCTGCTTAACGGGAAAGGTGAGGTGGGGTGATGCATAAAACAAGGGTTTCAAATTCGCTCAGATACCGTTCCATACACCCAATATGTAATAGACAAGACCTACTCCTTGCTCAGTGTACTGGACTCAACACCCCCTATTCACCGCACAAGAATATATGTGACTAGTAAGAATCTTAAAACCTATGTATTGATATCTGTCTGGAAGTGAGTCAAGTGGGTGTAAAGCCGCATAAACACAGCCGTGAAAAGCAGCTAAACCCCATTATAAAAATAAATTACTTTTAAAAACCCGTAAAACAAAGACAGTGAAAGAGAGAGAAATTCTTACAAAATTCGTTCAGAGGCTGTGATGCAACCTGGATTGACCATATCTAGACCCACAGCTGGATGAGACATAAGGGTGGACACTCTTGGGGCTGAAAGGTTGGGTGAGGTTGGGTGAGCAAACGCAGACCCTTTAAAGTAATACTGCCTGGTACACATCCCATGGGTCCCAAATCTCCAGGTTCAAGGGCATCTTCCTACATCGAAAACATGCATGAGAAACCCAGAAGATGGTACACCGTGTGATTTTGAAAGGTTTCTAATACGCACCTCATTTCTCATCTCCTTGTGCTCGGGTTCGCCTTTCCAGCTACTTTACTAGCAATCTCCCTACTTGGAGAATCAGCACCTTTAAGCTCCTGTTTCCTACAGGTTGCAATTTGTCCTGAGGATGAACGGGAAGAGGGGCAACCAATGAGAGACTAGATCTAGGTGTTGGGACAGGCACAGGTCACTCTATTTTCCCATCAGGAAGAAGAATTAACCACAGGCTCAGCCTGCCGCCCAGAAGCAGAATAGGTCCTGAGGCAATCCCGCGCTTTTGCGGCCAGCTCCCAAAAAAGCGAGTTGAAAAATGGAGCTCAGGGACACTGCAATTCACAAACCCGCAGAGTTATAAATGATAACTCTCATCCACAGATATATTGAGGGAAGGCAACGAAGAGGATTTGAAAGCAAGGCAGAATTGCAGGAAACAGATTTCAGGAGGTAGATTCGAATCGCCTTTAAAGCACATAAAAAGCGGCAAAACGTCGAGAATGATGCCCTTGGCCAAAAAGGGCGTATGCGTTTTTTCCTGAATATATTAAGGAAAAAACGCATACGCCCTTTTTGGCCAACCAAGCAACCTGGAAAGGCAAATCAGCGCTACAAAGAAGTCTCGCTTCCCATCGGTCAAAAGGGTCATGCTGCAAAAAGTGTCAAAACCAGAAATGCAGGACAGGCCATGGAGAAATGGCAGCCTTGCTACGCTGATGGGCGGGATGTAAATTGCCAACAGCCACTCTGGAGTAGTGTACGGTGTGTCCTGAAACATCGAAAAAACACAGCTTAGGGAGCATAGGGCACGTCCACTCATGGGCGTATAAATTGGGAAAACTAAAAATCAGCAAGACACAGGCACCCCAATGTTTAGGGCTCCTCTGTTGACAAGAACCTCCACTTCATGACACCTTAAATATCCCAGGAAAGAGAAAAAAGGATAAAGAAGTTGTGGTCCTTATGTACAATGGAATATCACTCAGACATGAAATCAATGTCATAAGGCTAGTAGAAGCAAGATGAGTGGATTTAGGTACGACGATTCTAAGTGAAATAAGTCACACAGAAATAGACACTTATCATATGCTATCACTTATAGAGGGAATGTAAAAACCGCTACACTTGAACTGAATTACAAAACAGAACAGAGTCACACGTTTAGAAAACACACTATGGCTGCTTAACGGGAAAGGTGAGGTGGGGTGATGCATAAAACAAGGGTTTCAAATTCGATCAGATACCGTTCCATACACCCAATATGTAATAGACAAGACCTACTCCTTGCTCAGTGAACTGGACTCAACACCCCCTATTCACCGCACAAGAATATATGTGACTAGTAAGAATCTTAAAACCTATGTATTGATATCTGTCTGGAAGTGAGCCAAGTGGGTGTAAAGCCGCATAAACACAGCCGTGAAAAGCAGCTAAAACCCATTATAAAAATAAACTAGTTTTAAAAACCCGTAAAACAAAGACAGTGAAAGAGAGAGAAATTCTTACAAAATTCTTTCAGAGGCTGTGATGCAAACTGGATTGACCGTATCTAGACCCACAGCTGGATGAGACATAAGGGTGGACACTCTTGGGGCTGAAAGGTTGGGTGAGGTTGGGTGAGCAAACGCAGACCCTTTAAAGTAATACTGCCTGGTACCCATCCCATGGGTCCCAAATCTCCAGGTTCAAGGGCATCTTCCTACATCGAAAACATGCATGAGAAACCCAGAAGATGGTACACTGTGTGATTTTGAAAGGTTTCTAATACGCACCTCATTTCTCATCTCCTTGTGCTCGGGTTCGCCTTTCCAGCTACTTTACTAGCAATCTCCCTACTTGGAGAATCAGCACCTTTAAGCTCCTGTTCCCTACAGGTTGCAATTTGTCCTGAGGATGAACGGGAAGAGGGGCAACCAATGAGAGACTAGATCTAGGTGTTGGGACAGGCACAGGTCACTCTATTTTCCCATCAGGAAGAAGAATTAACCACAGGCTCAGCCTGCGTCCCAGAAGCAGAATAGGGCCTGAGGCAATCCCGCGCTTTTGCGGCCAGCTCCCAAAAAAGCGAGTTGAATAATGGAGCTCAGGGAAACTGCAATTCACAAACCCGCAGAGTTATAAATGATAACTCTCATCCACAGATATATTGAGGGAAGGCAACGAAGAGGATTTGAAAGCAAGGCAGAATTGCAGGAAACAGATTTCAGGAGGTAGATTCGAAACGCCTTTAAAGCACATGAAAAGTGGCAAAACGTCGAGAATGATGCCCTTGGCCAAAAAGGGCGTATGCGTTTTTTCCTGAATATATTCAGGAAAAAACGCATACGCCCTTTTTGGCCAACCAAGCAACCTGGAAAGGCAAATCAGCGCTACAAAGAAGTCTCGCTTCCCATCGGTCAAAAGGGTCATGCTGCAAAAAGTGTCAAAACCAGAAATGCAGGACAGGCCATGGAGAAACGACAGCCTTGCTACGCTGATGGGCGGGATGTAAATTGCCAACAGCCACTCTGGAGTAGTATACGGTGTGTCCTGAAACATGGAAAAAACACAGCTTAGGGAGCATAGGGCACGTCCACTCATGGGCGTATAAATTGGGAAAACTAAAAATCAGCAAGACACAGGCACCCCAATGTTTAGGGCTGCTCTGTTGACAAGAACCTCCACTTCATGACACCTTAAATATCCCAGGAAAGAGAAAAATGGATAAAGAAGTTGTGGTCCTTATGTACAATGGAATATCACTCAGAGATGAAATCAATGTCATAAGGCTAGTAGAAGCAAGATGAGTGGATTTAGGTACAACGATTCTAAGTGAAATAATTCACACAGAAATAGACACTTATCATAAGCTATCTCTTAGAGAGGGAATGTAAAAACCGCTACACTTGAACTGAATAACAAAACAGAACAGAGTCACACGTTTAGAAAACACACTATGGCTGCTTAACGGGAAAGGTGAGGTGGGGTGATGCATAAAACAAGGGTTTCAAATTCGCTCAGATACCGTTCCATACACCCAATATGTAATAGACAAGACCTACTCCTTGCTCAGTGAACTGGACTCAACACCCCCTATTCACCGCACAAGAATATATGTGACTAGTAAGAATCTTAAAACCTATGTATTGATATCTGTCTGGAAGTGAGTCAAGTGGGTGTAAAGCCGCATAAACACAGCCGTGAAAAGCAGCTAAACCCCATTATAAAAATAAATTACTTTTAAAAACCCGTAAAACAAAGACAGTGAAAGAGAGAGAAATTCTTACAAAATTCGTTCAGAGGCTGTGATGCAACCTGGATTGACCATATCTAGACACACAGCTGGATGAGACATAAGGGGGGACACTCTTGGGGCTGAAAGGTTGGGTGAGGTTGGGTGAGCAAACGCAGACCCTTTAAAGTAAAACTGCGTGGTACCCATCCCATGGGTCCCAAATCTCCAGGTTCAAGGGCATCTTCCTACATCGAAAACATGCATGAGAAACCCAGAAGATGGTACACCGTGTGATTTTGAAAGGTTTCTAATACGCACCTCATTTCTCATCTCCTTGTGCTCGGGTTCGCCTTTCCAGCTACTTTACTAGCAATCTCCCTACTTGGAGAATCAGCACCTTTAAGCTCCTGTTCCCTACAGGTTGCAATTTGTCCTGAGGATGAACGGGAAGAGGGGCAACCAATGAGAGACTAGATCTAGGTGTTGGGACAGGCACAGGTCACTCTATTTTCCCATCAGGAAGAAGAATTAACCACAGGCTCAGCCTGCCGCCCAGAAGCAGAATAGGTCCTGAGGCAATCCCGCGCTTTTGCGGCCAGCTCCCAAAAAAGCGAGTTGAAAAATGGAGATCAGGGACACTGCAATTCACAAACCCGCAGAGTTATAAATGATAACTCTCATCCACAGATATATTGAGGGAAGGCAACGAAGAGGATTTGAAAGCAAGGCAGAATTGCAGGAAACAGATTTCAGGAGGTAGATTCGAAACGCCTTTAAAGCACATGAAAAGCGGCAAAACGTCGACAATGATGCCCTTGGCCAAAAAGGGCTATGCGTTTTTTCCTGAATATATTCAGGAAAAAACGCATTCGCCCTTTTTGGCCAACCAAGCAACCTGGAAAGGCAAATCAGCGCTACAAAGAAGTCTCGCTTCCCATCGGTCAAAAGGGTCATGCTGCAAAAAGTGTCAAAACCAGAAATGCAGGACAGGCCATGGAGAAATGACAGCCTTGCTACGCTGATGGGCGGGATGTAAATTGCCAACAGCCACTCTGGAGTAGTATACGGTGTGTCCTGAAACATCGAAAAAACACAGCATAGGGAGCATAGGGCACGTCCACTCATGGGCGTATAAATTGGGAAAACTAAAAATCAGCAAGACACAGGCACCCCAATGTTTCGGGCTGCTCTGTTGACAAGAATCTCCACTTCATGACACCTTAAATATCCCTGGAAAGAGAAAAATGGATAAAGAAGTTGTGGTCCTTATGTACAATGGAATATCACTCAGACATGAAATCAGTGTCATAAGGCTAGTAGAAGCAAGATGAGTGGATTTAGGTACGACGATTCTAAGTGAAATAAGTCACACAGAAATAGACACTTATCATAAGCTATCACTTATAGAGGGAATGTAAAAACCGCTACACTTGAACTGAATTACAAAACAGAACAGAGTCACACGTTTAGAAAACACACTATGGCTGCTTAACGGGAAAGGTGAGGTGGGGTGATGCATAAAACAAGGGTTTCAAATTCGCTCAGATACCGTTCCATACACCCAATATGTAATAGACAAGACCTACTCCTTGCTCAGTGAACTGGACTCAACACCCCCTATTCACCGCACAAGAATATATGTGACTAGTAAGAATCTTAAAACCTATGTATTGATATCTGTCTGGAAGTGAGTCAAGTGGGTGTAAAGCCGCATAAACACAGCCGTGAAAAGCAGCTAAACCCCATTATAAAAATAAATTACTTTTAAAAACCCGTAAAACAAAGACAGTGAAAGAGAGAGAAATTCTTACAAAATTCGTTCAGAGGCTGTGATGCAACCTGGATTGACCATATCTAGACCCACAGCTGGATGAGACATAAGGGTGGACACTCTTGGGGCTGAAAGGTTGGGTGAGGTTGGGTGAGCAAACGCAGACCCTTTAAAGTAATACTGCCTGGTACCCATCCCATGGGTCCCAAATCTCCAGGTTCAAGGGCATCTTCCTACATCGAAAACATGCATGAGAAACCCAGAAGATGGTACACTGTGTGATTTTGAAAGGTTTCTAAAACGCACCTCATTTCTCATCCCCTTGTGCTCGGGTTCGCCTTTCCAGCTACTTTACTAGCAATCTCCCTACTTGGAGAATCAGCACCTTTAAGCTCCTGTTCCCTACAGGTTGCAATTTGTCCTGAGGATGAACGGGAAGAGGGGCAACCAATGAGAGACTAGATCTAGGTGATGGGACAGGCACAGGTCACTCTATTTTCCCATCAGGAAGAAGAATTAACCACAGGCTCAGCCTGCGGCCCAGAAGCAGAATAGGGCCTGAGGCAATCCCGCGCTTTTGCGGCCAGCTCCCAAAAAAGCGAGTGGAAAATGGAGCTCAGGGACACTGCAATTCACAAACCCGCAGAGTTATAAATGATAACTCTCATCCACAGATATATTGAGGGAAGGCAACGAAGAGGATCTGAAAGGAAGGCAGAATTGCAGGAAACAGATTTCAGGAGGTAGATTCGAAACGCCTTTAAAGCACATGAAAAGCGGCAAAACGTCGAGAATGATGCCCTTGGCCAAAAAGGGCGTATGCGTTTTTTCCTGAATATATTCAGGAAAAAACGCATACGCCCTTTTTGGCCAACCAAGCAACCTGGAAAGGCAAATCAGCGCTACAAAGAAGTCTCGCTTCCCATCGGTCAAAAGGGTCATGCTGCAAAAAGTGTCAAAACCAGAAATGCAGGACAGGCCATGGAGAAATGGCAGCCTTGCTACGCTGATGGGCGGGATGTAAATTGCCAACAGCCACTCTGGAGTAGTATACGGTGTGTCCTGAAACATGGAAAAAACACAGCTTAGGGAGCATAGGGCACGTCCACTCATGGGCGTATAAATTGGGAAAACTAAAAATCAGCAAGACACAGGCACCCCAATGTTTAGGGCTGCTCTGTTGACAAGAACCTCCACTTCATGACACCTTAAATATCCCAGGAAAGAGAAAAATGGATAAAGAAGTTGTGGTCCTTATGTACAATGGAATATCACTCAGACATGAAATCAATGTCATAAGGCTAGTAGAAGCAAGATGAGTGGATTTAGGTACGACGATTCTAAGTGAAATAAGTCACACAGAAATAGACACTTATCATAAGCTATCACTTATAGAGGGAATGTAAAAACCGCTACACTTGAACTGAATTACAAAACAGAACAGAGTCACACGTTTAGAAAACACACTATGGCTGCTTAACGGGAAAGGTGAGGTGGGGTGATGCATAAAACAAGGGTTTCAAATTCGCTCAGATACCGTTCCATACACCCAATATGTAATAGACAAGACCTACTCCTTGCTCAGTGAACTGGACTCAACACCCCCTATTCACCGCACAAGAATAGGTGTGACTAGTAAGAATCTTAAAACCTATGTATTGATATCTGTCTGGAAGTGAGTCAAGTGGGTGTAAAGCCGCATAAACACAGCCGTGAAAAGCAGCTAAACCCCATTATAAAAATAAATTACTTTTAAAAAACCCGTAAAACAAAGACAGTGAAAGAGAGAGAAATTCTTACAAAATTCGTTCAGAGGGTGTGATGCAACCTGGATTGACCATATCTAGACCCACAGCTGGATGAGACATAAGGGTGGACACTCTTGGGGCTGAAAGGTTGGGTGAGGTTGGGTGAGCAAACGCAGACCCTTTAAAGTAATACTGCCTGGTACACATCCCATGGGTCCCAAATCTCCAGGTTCAAGGGCATCTTCCTACATCGAAAACATGCATGAGAAACCCAGAAAATGGTACACCTTGTGATTTTGAAAGGTTTCTAATACGCACCTCATTTCTCATCTCCTTGTGCTCGGGTTCGCCTTTCCAGCTACTTTACTAGCAATCTCCCTACTTGGAGAATCAGCACCTTTAAGCTCCTGTTCCCTACAGGTTGCAATTTGTCCTGAGGATGAACGGGAAGAGGGGCAACCAATGAGAGACTAGATCTAGGTGTTGGGACAGGCACAGGTCACTCTATTTTCCCATCAGGAAGAAGAATTAACCACAGGCTCAGCCTGCCGCCCAGAAGCAGAATAGGGCCTGAGGCAATCCCGCGCTTTTGCGGCCAGCTCCCAAAAAAGCGAGTTGAAAAATGGAGCTCAGGGACACTGCAATTCACAAACCTGCAGAGTTATAAATGATAACTCTCATCCACAGATATATTGAGGGAAGGCAACGAAGAGGATTTGAAAGCAAGGCAGAATTGCAGGAAACAGATTTCAGGAGGTAGATTCGAATCGCCTTTAAAGCACATGAAAAGCGGCAAAACGTCGAGAATGATGCCCTTGGCCAAAAAGGGCGTATGCGTTTTTTCCTGAATATATTCAGGAAAAAACGCATACGCCCTTTTTGGCCAACCAAGGAACCTGGAAAGGCAAATCAGCGCTACAAAGAAGTCTCGCTTCCCATCGGTCAAAAGGGTCATGCTGCAAAAAGTGTCAAAACCAGAAATGCAGGACAGGCCATGGAGAAATGACAGCCTTGCTACGCTGATGGGCGGGATGTAAATTGCCAACAGCCACTCTGGAGTAGTGTACGGTGTGTCCTGAAACATCGAAAAAACACAGCTTAGGGAGCATAGGGCACGTCCACTCATGGGCGTATAAATTGGGAAAACTAAAAATCAGCAAGACACAGGCACCCCAAAGTTTAGGGCTGCTCTGTTGACAAGAACCTCCACTTCATGACACCTTAAATATCCCAGGAAAGAGAAAAAAGGATAAAGAAGTTGTGGTCCTTATGTAGAATGGAATATCACTCAGACATGAAATCAATGTCATAAGGCTAGTAGAAGCAAGATGAGTGGATTTAGGTACGACGATTCTAAGTGAAATAAGTCACACAGAAATAGACACTTATCATAAGCTATCACTTATAGAGGGAATGTAAAAACTGCTACACTTGAACTGAATTACAAAACAGAACAGAGTCACACGTTTAGAAAACACACTATGGCTGCTTAACGGGAAAGGTGAGGTGGGGTGATGCATAAAACAAGGGTTTCAAATTCGCTCAGATACCGTTCCATACACCCAATATGTAATAGACAAGACCTACTCCTTGCTCAGTGTACTGGACTCAACACCCCCTATTCACCGCACAAGAATATATGTGACTAGTAAGAATCTTAAAACCTATGTATTGATATCTGTCTGGAAGTGAGTCAAGTGGGTGTAAAGCCGCATAAACACAGCCGTGAAAAGCAGCTAAACCCCATTATAAAAATAAATTACTTTTAAAAACCCGTAAAACAAAGACAGTGAAAGAGAGAGAAATTCTTACAAAATTCGTTCAGAGGCTGTGATGCAACCTGGATTGACCATATCTAGACCCACAGCTGGATGAGACATAAGGGTGGACACTCTTGGGGCTGAAAGGTTGGGTGAGGTTGGGTGAGCAAACGCAGACCCTTTAAAGTAATACTGCCTGGTACACATCCCATGGGTCCCAAATCTCCAGGTTCAAGGGCATCTTCCTACATCGAAAACATGCATGAGAAACCCAGAAGATGGTACACCGTGTGATTTTGAAAGGTTTCTAATACGCACCTCATTTCTCATCTCCTTGTGCTCGGGTTCGCCTTTCCAGCTACTTTACTAGCAATCTCCCTACTTGGAGAATCAGCACCTTTAAGCTCCTGTTTCCTACAGGTTGCAATTTGTCCTGAGGATGAACGGGAAGAGGGGCAACCAATGAGAGACTAGATCTAGGTGTTGGGACAGGCACAGGTCACTCTATTTTCCCATCAGGAAGAAGAATTAACCACAGGCTCAGCCTGCCGCCCAGAAGCAGAATAGGTCCTGAGGCAATCCCGCGCTTTTGCGGCCAGCTCCCAAAAAAGCGAGTTGAAAAATGGAGCTCAGGGACACTGCAATTCACAAACCCGCAGAGTTATAAATGATAACTCTCATCCACAGATATATTGAGGGAAGGCAACGAAGAGGATTTGAAAGCAAGGCAGAATTGCAGGAAACAGATTTCAGGAGGTAGATTCGAATCGCCTTTAAAGCACATAAAAAGCGGCAAAACGTCGAGAATGATGCCCTTGGCCAAAAAGGGCGTATGCGTTTTTTCCTGAATATATTAAGGAAAAAACGCATACGCCCTTTTTGGCCAACCAAGCAACCTGGAAAGGCAAATCAGCGCTACAAAGAAGTCTCGCTTCCCATCGGTCAAAAGGGTCATGCTGCAAAAAGTGTCAAAACCAGAAATGCAGGACAGGCCATGGAGAAATGACAGCCTTGCTACGCTGATGGGCGGGATGTAAATTGCCAACAGCCACTCTGGAGTAGTGTACGGTGTGTCCTGAAACATCGAAAAAACACAGCTTAGGGAGCATAGGGCACGTCCACTCATGGGCGTATAAATTGGGAAAACTAAAAATCAGCAAGACACAGGCACCCCAAAGTTTAGGGCTGCTCTGTTGACAAGAACCTCCACTTCATGACACCTTAAATATCCCAGGAAAGAGAAAAAAGGATAAAGAAGTTGTGGTCCTTATGTAGAATGGAATATCACTCAGACATGAAATCAATGTCATAAGGCTAGTAGAAGCAAGATGAGTGGATTTAGGTACGACGATTCTAAGTGAAATAAGTCACACAGAAATAGACACTTATCATAAGCTATCACTTATAGAGGGAATGTAAAAACTGCTACACTTGAACTGAATTACAAAACAGAACAGAGTCACACGTTTAGAAAACACACTATGGCTGCTTAACGGGAAAGGTGAGGTGGGGTGATGCATAAAACAAGGGTTTCAAATTCGCTCAGATACCGTTCCATACACCCAATATGTAATAGACAAGACCTACTCCTTGCTCAGTGTACTGGACTCAACACCCCCTATTCACCGCACAAGAATATATGTGACTAGTAAGAATCTTAAAACCTATGTATTGATATCTGTCTGGAAGTGAGTCAAGTGGGTGTAAAGCCGCATAAACACAGCCGTGAAAAGCAGCTAAACCCCATTATAAAAATAAATTACTTTTAAAAACCCGTAAAACAAAGACAGTGAAAGAGAGAGAAATTCTTACAAAATTCGTTCAGAGGCTGTGATGCAACCTGGATTGACCATATCTAGACCCACAGCTGGATGAGACATAAGGGTGGACACTCTTGGGGCTGAAAGGTTGGGTGAGGTTGGGTGAGCAAACGCAGACCCTTTAAAGTAATACTGCCTGGTACACATCCCATGGGTCCCAAATCTCCAGGTTCAAGGGCATCTTCCTACATCGAAAACATGCATGAGAAACCCAGAAGATGGTACACCGTGTGATTTTGAAAGGTTTCTAATACGCACCTCATTTCTCATCTCCTTGTGCTCGGGTTCGCCTTTCCAGCTACTTTACTAGCAATCTCCCTACTTGGAGAATCAGCACCTTTAAGCTCCTGTTTCCTACAGGTTGCAATTTGTCCTGAGGATGAACGGGAAGAGGGGCAACCAATGAGAGACTAGATCTAGGTGTTGGGACAGGCACAGGTCACTCTATTTTCCCATCAGGAAGAAGAATTAACCACAGGCTCAGCCTGCCGCCCAGAAGCAGAATAGGTCCTGAGGCAATCCCGCGCTTTTGCGGCCAGCTCCCAAAAAAGCGAGTTGAAAAATGGAGCTCAGGGACACTGCAATTCACAAACCCGCAGAGTTATAAATGATAACTCTCATCCACAGATATATTGAGGGAAGGCAACGAAGAGGATTTGAAAGCAAGGCAGAATTGCAGGAAACAGATTTCAGGAGGTAGATTCGAATCGCCTTTAAAGCACATAAAAAGCGGCAAAACGTCGAGAATGATGCCCTTGGCCAAAAAGGGCGTATGCGTTTTTTCCTGAATATATTAAGGAAAAAACGCATACGCCCTTTTTGGCCAACCAAGCAACCTGGAAAGGCAAATCAGCGCTACAAAGAAGTCTCGCTTCCCATCGGTCAAAAGGGTCATGCTGCAAAAAGTGTCAAAACCAGAAATGCAGGACAGGCCATGGAGAAATGGCAGCCTTGCTACGCTGATGGGCGGGATGTAAATTGCCAACAGCCACTCTGGAGTAGTGTACGGTGTGTCCTGAAACATCGAAAAAACACAGCTTAGGGAGCATAGGGCACGTCCACTCATGGGCGTATAAATTGGGAAAACTAAAAATCAGCAAGACACAGGCACCCCAATGTTTAGGGCTCCTCTGTTGACAAGAACCTCCACTTCATGACACCTTAAATATCCCAGGAAAGAGAAAAAAGGATAAAGAAGTTGTGGTCCTTATGTACAATGGAATATCACTCAGACATGAAATCAATGTCATAAGGCTAGTAGAAGCAAGATGAGTGGATTTAGGTACGACGATTCTAAGTGAAATAAGTCACACAGAAATAGACACTTATCATATGCTATCACTTATAGAGGGAATGTAAAAACCGCTACACTTGAACTGAATTACAAAACAGAACAGAGTCACACGTTTAGAAAACACACTATGGCTGCTTAACGGGAAAGGTGAGGTGGGGTGATGCATAAAACAAGGGTTTCAAATTCGATCAGATACCGTTCCATACACCCAATATGTAATAGACAAGACCTACTCCTTGCTCAGTGAACTGGACTCAACACCCCCTATTCACCGCACAAGAATATATGTGACTAGTAAGAATCTTAAAACCTATGTATTGATATCTGTCTGGAAGTGAGCCAAGTGGGTGTAAAGCCGCATAAACACAGCCGTGAAAAGCAGCTAAAACCCATTATAAAAATAAACTAGTTTTAAAAACCCGTAAAACAAAGACAGTGAAAGAGAGAGAAATTCTTACAAAATTCTTTCAGAGGCTGTGATGCAAACTGGATTGACCGTATCTAGACCCACAGCTGGATGACACATAAGGGTGGACACTCTTGGGGCTGAAAGGTTGGGTGAGGTTGGGTGAGCAAACGCAGACCCTTTAAAGTAATACTGCCTGGTACCCATCCCATGGGTCCCAAATCTCCAGGTTCAAGGGCATCTTCCTACATCGAAAACATGCATGAGAAACCCAGAAGATGGTACACTGTGTGATTTTGAAAGGTTTCTAATACGCACCTCATTTCTCATCTCCTTGTGCTCGGGTTCGCCTTTCCAGCTACTTTACTAGCAATCTCCCTACTTGGAGAATCAGCACCTTTAAGCTCCTGTTCCCTACAGGTTGCAATTTGTCCTGAGGATGAACGGGAAGAGGGGCAACCAATGAGAGACTAGATCTAGGTGTTGGGACAGGCACAGGTCACTCTATTTTCCCATCAGGAAGAAGAATTAACCACAGGCTCAGCCTGCGTCCCAGAAGCAGAATAGGGCCTGAGGCAATCCCGCGCTTTTGCGGCCAGCTCCCAAAAAAGCGAGTTGAATAATGGAGCTCAGGGAAACTGCAATTCACAAACCCGCAGAGTTATAAATGATAACTCTCATCCACAGATATATTGAGGGAAGGCAACGAAGAGGATTTGAAAGCAAGGCAGAATTGCAGGAAACAGATTTCAGGAGGTAGATTCGAAACGCCTTTAAAGCACATGAAAAGTGGCAAAACGTCGAGAATGATGCCCTTGGCCAAAAAGGGCGTATGCGTTTTTTCCTGAATATATTCAGGAAAAAACGCATACGCCCTTTTTGGCCAACCAAGCAACCTGGAAAGGCAAATCAGCGCTACAAAGAAGTCTCGCTTCCCATCGGTCAAAAGGGTCATGCTGCAAAAAGTGTCAAAACCAGAAATGCAGGACAGGCCATGGAGAAACGACAGCCTTGCTACGCTGATGGGCGGGATGTAAATTGCCAACAGCCACTCTGGAGTAGTATACGGTGTGTCCTGAAACATGGAAAAAACACAGCTTAGGGAGCATAGGGCACGTCCACTCATGGGCGTATAAATTGGGAAAACTAAAAATCAGCAAGACACAGGCACCCCAATGTTTAGGGCTGCTCTGTTGACAAGAACCTCCACTTCATGACACCTTAAATATCCCAGGAAAGAGAAAAATGGATAAAGAAGTTGTGGTCCTTATGTACAATGGAATATCACTCAGAGATGAAATCAATGTCATAAGGCTAGTAGAAGCAAGATGAGTGGATTTAGGTACAACGATTCTAAGTGAAATAATTCACACAGAAATAGACACTTATCATAAGCTATCTCTTAGAGAGGGAATGTAAAAACCGCTACACTTGAACTGAATAACAAAACAGAACAGAGTCACACGTTTAGAAAACACACTATGGCTGCTTAACGGGAAAGGTGAGGTGGGGTGATGCATAAAACAAGGGTTTCAAATTCGCTCAGATACCGTTCCATACACCCAATATGTAATAGACAAGACCTACTCCTTGCTCAGTGAACTGGACTCAACACCCCCTATTCACCGCACAAGAATATATGTGACTAGTAAGAATCTTAAAACCTATGTATTGATATCTGTCTGGAAGTGAGTCAAGTGGGTGTAAAGCCGCATAAACACAGCCGTGAAAAGCAGCTAAACCCCATTATAAAAATAAATTACTTTTAAAAACCCGTAAAACAAAGACAGTGAAAGAGAGAGAAATTCTTACAAAATTCGTTCAGAGGCTGTGATGCAACCTGGATTGACCATATCTAGACACACAGCTGGATGAGACATAAGGGGGGACACTCTTGGGGCTGAAAGGTTGGGTGAGGTTGGGTGAGCAAACGCAGACCCTTTAAAGTAAAACTGCGTGGTACCCATCCCATGGGTCCCAAATCTCCAGGTTCAAGGGCATCTTCCTACATCGAAAACATGCATGAGAAACCCAGAAGATGGTACACCGTGTGATTTTGAAAGGTTTCTAATACGCACCTCATTTCTCATCTCCTTGTGCTCGGGTTCGCCTTTCCAGCTACTTTACTAGCAATCTCCCTACTTGGAGAATCAGCACCTTTAAGCTCCTGTTCCCTACAGGTTGCAATTTGTCCTGAGGATGAACGGGAAGAGGGGCAACCAATGAGAGACTAGATCTAGGTGTTGGGACAGGCACAGGTCACTCTATTTTCCCATCAGGAAGAAGAATTAACCACAGGCTCAGCCTGCCGCCCAGAAGCAGAATAGGTCCTGAGGCAATCCCGCGCTTTTGCGGCCAGCTCCCAAAAAAGCGAGTTGAAAAATGGAGATCAGGGACACTGCAATTCACAAACCCGCAGAGTTATAAATGATAACTCTCATCCACAGATATATTGAGGGAAGGCAACGAAGAGGATTTGAAAGCAAGGCAGAATTGCAGGAAACAGATTTCAGGAGGTAGATTCGAAACGCCTTTAAAGCACATGAAAAGCGGCAAAACGTCGACAATGATGCCCTTGGCCAAAAAGGGCTATGCGTTTTTTCCTGAATATATTCAGGAAAAAACGCATTCGCCCTTTTTGGCCAACCAAGCAACCTGGAAAGGCAAATCAGCGCTACAAAGAAGTCTCGCTTCCCATCGGTCAAAAGGGTCATGCTGCAAAAAGTGTCAAAACCAGAAATGCAGGACAGGCCATGGAGAAATGACAGCCTTGCTACGCTGATGGGCGGGATGTAAATTGCCAACAGCCACTCTGGAGTAGTATACGGTGTGTCCTGAAACATCGAAAAAACACAGCATAGGGAGCATAGGGCACGTCCACTCATGGGCGTATAAATTGGGAAAACTAAAAATCAGCAAGACACAGGCACCCCAATGTTTCGGGCTGCTCTGTTGACAAGAATCTCCACTTCATGACACCTTAAATATCCCTGGAAAGAGAAAAATGGATAAAGAAGTTGTGGTCCTTATGTACAATGGAATATCACTCAGACATGAAATCAGTGTCATAAGGCTAGTAGAAGCAAGATGAGTGGATTTAGGTACGACGATTCTAAGTGAAATAAGTCACACAGAAATAGACACTTATCATAAGCTATCACTTATAGAGGGAATGTAAAAACCGCTACACTTGAACTGAATTACAAAACAGAACAGAGTCACACGTTTAGAAAACACACTATGGCTGCTTAACGGGAAAGGTGAGGTGGGGTGATGCATAAAACAAGGGTTTCAAATTCGCTCAGATACCGTTCCATACACCCAATATGTAATAGACAAGACCTACTCCTTGCTCAGTGAACTGGACTCAACACCCCCTATTCACCGCACAAGAATATATGTGACTAGTAAGAATCTTAAAACCTATGTATTGATATCTGTCTGGAAGTGAGTCAAGTGGGTGTAAAGCCGCATAAACACAGCCGTGAAAAGCAGCTAAACGCCATTATAAAAATAAATTACTTTTAAAAACCCGTAAAACAAAGACAGTGAAAGAGAGAGAGATTCTTACAAAATTCGTTCAGAGGCTGTGATGCAACCTGGATTGACCATATCTAGACCCACAGCTGGATGAGACATAAGGGGGGACACTCTTGGGGCTGAAAGGTTGGGTGAGGTTGGGTGAGCAAACGCAGACCCTTTAAAGTAATACTGCGTGGTACCCATCCCATGGGTCCCAAATCTCCAGGTTCAAGGGCATCTTCCTACATCGAAAACGTGCATGAGAAACCCAGAAGATGGTACACCGTGTGATTTTGAAAGGTTTCTAATACGCACCTCATTTCTCATCTCCTTGTGCTCGGGTTCGCCTTTCCAGCTACTTTACTAGCAATCTCCCTACTTGGAGAATCAGCACCATTAAGCTCCTGTTCCCTACAGGTTGCAATTTGTCCTGAGGATGAACGGGAAGAGGGGCAACCAATGAGAGACTAGATCTAGGTGTTGGGACAGGCACAGGTCACTCTATTTTCCCATCAGGAAGAAGAATTAACCACAGGCTCAGCCTGCCGCCCAGAAGCAGAATAGGGCCTGAGGCAATCCCGCGCTTTTGCGGCCAGCTCCCAAAAAAGCGAGTTGAAAAATGGAGCTCAGGGACACTGCAATTCACAAACCCGCAGAGTTATAAATGATAACTCTCATCCACAGATATATTGAGGGAAGGCAACGAAGAGGATTTGAAAGCAAGGCAGAATTGGAGGAAACAGGTTTCAGGAGGTAGATTCGAATCGCATTTAAAGCACATGAAAAGCGGCAAAACGTCAACAATGATGCCCTTGGCCAAAAAGGGGGTATGCGTTTTTTCCTGAATATATTCAGGAAAAAACGCATACGCCCTTTTTGGCCAACCAAGCAACCTGGAAAGGCAAATCAGCGCTACAAACAAGTCTCGCTTCCCATCGGTCAAAAGGGTCATGCTGCAAAAAGTGTCAAAACCAGAAATGCAGGACAGGCCATGGAGAAATGGCAGCCTTGCTACGCTGTTGGGCGGGATGTAAATTGCCAACAGCCACTCTGGAGAAGTGTACGGTGTGTCCTGAAACATCGAAAAAACACAGCTTAGGGAGCATAGGGCACGTCCACTCATGGGCGTATAAATTGGGAAAACTAAAAATCAGCAAGACACAGGCACCCCAAAGTTTAGGGCTGCTCTGTTGACAAGAACCTCCACTTCATGACACCTTAAATATCCCAGGAAAGAGAAAAATGGATAAAGAAGTTGTGGTCCTTATGTACAATGGAATATCACTCAGACATGAAATCAGTGTCATAAGGCTAGTAGAAGCAAGATGAGTGGATTTAGGTACGACGATTCTAAGTGAAATAAGTCACACAGAAATAGACACTTATCATAAGCTATCACTTATAGAGGGAATGTAAAAACCGCTACACTTGAACTGAATTACAAAACAGAACAGAGTCACACGTTTAGAAAACACACTATGGCTGCTTAACGGGAAAGGTGAGGTGGGGTGATGCATAAAACAAGGGTTTCAAATTCGCTCAGATACCGTTCCATACACCCAATATGTAATAGACAAGACCTACTCCTTGCTCAGTGAACTGGACTCAACACCCCCTATTCACCGCACAAGAATATATGGGACTAGTAAGAATCTTAAAACCTATGTATTGATATCTGTCTGGAAGTGAGTCAAGTGGGTGTAAAGCCGCATAAACACAGCCGTGAAAAGCAGCTAAACCCCATTATAAAAATAAATTACTTTTAAAAACCCGTAAAACAAAGACAGTGAAAGAGAGAGAAATTCTTACAAAATTCGTTCAGAGGCTGTGATGCAACCTGGATTGACCATATCTAGACCCACAGCTGGATGAGACATAAGGGGGGACACTCTTGGGGCTGAAAGGTTGGGTGAGGTTTGGTGAGCAAACGCAGACCCTTTAAAGTAATACTGCGTGGTACCCATCCCATGGGTCCCAAATCTCCAGGTTCAAGGGCATCTTCCTACATCGAAAACATGCATGAGAAACCCAGAAGATGGCACACCGTGTGATTTTGAAAGGTTTCTAATACGCACCTCATTTCTCATCTCCTTGTGCTCGGGTTCGCCTTTCCAGCTACTTTACTAGCAATCTCCCTACTTGGAGAATCAGCACCTTTAAGCTCCTGTTCCCTACAGGTTGCAATTTGTCCTGAGGATGAACGGGAAGAGGGGTAACCAATGAGCGACTAGATCAAGGTGTTGGGACAGGCACAGTTCACTCTATTTTCCCATCAGGAAGAAGAATTAACCACAGGCTCAGCCTGCCGCCAGGAACCAGAATAGGGCCTGAGGCAATCCCGCGCTTTTGCGGCCAGCTCCCAAAAAAGCGAGTTGAAAAATGGAGCTCAGGGACACTGCAATTCACAAACCCGCAGAGTTATAAATGATAACTCTCATCCACAGATATATTGAGGGAAGGCAAAGAAGAGGATTTGAAAGCAAGGCAGAATTGCAGGAAACAGATTTCAGGAGGTAGATTCGAATCGCCTTTAAAGCACATGAAAAGCGGCAAAACGTCGAGAATGATGCCCTTGGCCAAAAAGGGCGTATGCGTTTTTTCCTGAATATATTCAGGAAAAAACGCATACGCCCTTTTTGGCCAACCAAGCAACCTGGAAAGGCAAATCAGCGCTACAAAGAAGTCTCGCTTCCCATCGGTCAAAAGGGTCATGCTGCAAAAAGTGTCAAAACCAGAAATGCAGGACAGGCCATGGAGAAATGACAGCCTTGCTACGCTGATGGGCGGGATGTAAATTGCCAACAGCCACTCTGGAGTAGTGTACGGTGTGTCCTGAAACATCGAAAAAACACAGCTTAGGGAGCATAGGGCACGTCCACTCATGGGCGTATAAATTGGGAAAACTAAAAATCAGCAAGACACAGGCACCCCAATGTTTAGGGCTGCTCTGTTGACAAGAACCTCCACTTCATGACACCTTAAATATCCCAGGAAAGAGAAAAAAGGATAAAGAAGTTGTGGTCCTTATGTACAATGGAATATCACTCAGACATGAAATCAATGTCATAAGGCTAGTAGAAGCAAGATGAGTGGATTTAGGTACGACGATTCTAAGTGAAATAAGTCACACAGAAATAGACACTTATCATAAGCTATCACTTATAGAGGGAATGTAAAAACCGCTACACTTGAACTGAATTACAAAACAGAATAGAGTCACACGTTTAGAAAACACACTATGGCTGCTTAACGGGAAAGGTGAGGTGGGGTGATGCATAAAACAAGGGTTTCAAATTCGCTCAGATACCGTTCCATACACCCAATATGTAATAGAAAAGACCTACTCCTTGCTCAGTGAACTGGACTCAACACCCCCTATTCACCGCACAAGAATATATGTGACTAGTAGGAATCTTAAAACCTATGTATTGATATCTGTCTGGAAGTGAGTCAAGTGGGTGTAAAGCCGCATAAACACAGCCGTGAAAAGCAGCTAAACCCCATTATAAAAATAAATTACTTTTAAAAACCCGTAAAACAAAGACAGTGAAAGAGAGAGAAATTCTTACAAAATTCGTTCAGAGGCTGTGATGCAACCTGGATTGACCATATCTAGACCCACAGCTGGATGAGACATAAGGGTGGACACTCTTGGGGCTGAAAGGTTGGGTGAGGTTGGGTGAGCAAACACAGACCCTTTAAAGTAATACTGCCTGGTACCCATCCCATGGGTCCCAAATCTCCAGGTTCAAGGGCATCTTCCTACATCGAAAACATGCATGAGAAACCCAGAAGATGGTACACTGTGTGATTTTGAAAGGTTTCTAAAACGCACCTCATTTCTCATCCCCTTGTGCTCGGGTTCGCCTTTCCAGCTACTTTACTAGCAATCTCCCTACTTGGAGAATCAGCACCTTTAAGCTCCTGTTCCCTACAGGTTGCAATTTGTCCTGAGGATGAACGGGAAGAGGGGCAACCAATGAGAGACTAGATCTAGGTGTTGGGACAGGCACAGGTCACTCTATTTTCCCATCAGGAAGAAGAATTAACCACAGGCTCAGCCTGCCGCCCAGAAGCAGAATAGGGCCTGAGGCAATCCCGCGCTTTTGCGGCCAGCTCCCAAAAAAGCGAGTTGAATAATGGAGCTCAGGGACACTGCAATTCACAAACCCGCAGAGTTATAAATGATAACTCTCATCCACAGATATATTGAGGGAAGGCAGCGAAGAGGATTTGAAAGCAAGGCAGAATTGCAGGAAATAGATTTCAGGAGGTAGATTCGAATCGCCTTTAAAGCACATGAAAAGCAGCAAAACGTCGAGAATGATGCCCTTGGCCAAAAAGAGCATATGCGTTTTTTCCTGAATATATTCAGGAAAAAACGCATACGCCCTTTTTGGCCAACCAAGCAACCTGGAAAGGCAAATCAGCGCTACAAAGAAGTTTCGCTTCCCATCGGTCAAAAGGGTCATGCTGCAAAAAGTGTCAAAACCAGAAATGCAGGACAGGCCATGGAGAAATGGCAGCCTTGCTACGCTGATGGGCGGGATGTAAATTGCCAACAGCCACTCTGGAGAAGTGTACGGTGTGTCCTGAAACATCGAAAAAACACAGCTTAGGGAGCATAGGGCACGTCCACTCATGGGCGTATAAATTGGGAAAACTAAAAATCAGCAAGACACAGGCTCCCCAAAGTTTAGGGCTGCTCTGTTGACAAGAACCTCCACTTCATGACACCTTAAATATCCCAGGAAAGAGAAAAATGGATAAAGAAGTTGTGGTCCTTATGTACAATGGAATATCACTCAGACATGAAATCAATGTCATAAGGCTAGTAGAAGCAAGATGAGTGGATTTAGGTACGACGATTCTAAGTGAAATAAGTCACACAGAAATAGACACTTATCATAAGCTATCACTTATAGAGGGAATGTAAAAACCGCTACACTTGAACTGAATTACAAAACAGAACAGAGTCACACGTTTAGAAAACACACTATGGCTGCTTAACGGGAAAGGTGAGGTGGGGTGATGCATAAAACAAGGGTTTCAAATTCGCTCAGATACCGTTCCATACACCCAATATGTAATAGACAAGACCTACTCCTTGCTCAGTGAACTGGACTCAACACCCCCTATTCACCGCACAAGAATATATGTGACTAGTAAGAATCTTAAAACCTATGTACTGATATCTGTCTGGAAGTGAGTGAAGTGGGTGTAAAGCCGCGTAAACACAGCCGTGAAAAGCAGCTAAACCCCATTATAAAAATAAATTACTTTTAAAAACCCGTAAAACAAAGACAGTGAAAGAGAGAGAAATTCTTACAAAATTCGTTCAGAGGCTGTGATGCAACCTGGATTGACCATATCTAGACCCACAGCTGGATGAGACATAAGGGTGGACACTCTTGGGGCTGAAAGGTTGGGTGTGGTTGGGTGAGCAAACGCAGACCCGTTAAAGTAATACTGCCTGGTACCCATCCCATGGGTCCCAAATCTCCAGGTTCAAGGGCATCTTCCTACATCGAAAACATACATGAGAAACCCAGAAGATGGTGCACCGTGTGATTTTGAAAGGTTTCTAATATGCACCTCATTTCTCATCTCCTTGTGCTCGGGTTCACCATTCCAGCTACTTTACTAGCAATCTCCCTACTTGGAGAATCAGCACCTTTAACCTCCTGTTCCCTACAGGTTGCAATTTGTCCTGAGGATGAACGGGAAGAGGGGCAACCAATGAGAGACTAGATCTAGGTGTTGGGACAGGCACAGGTCACTCTATTTTCCCATCAGGAAGAAGAATTAACCACAGGCTCAGCCTGCCGCCCAGAAGCAGAATAGGGCCTGAGGCAATCCCGCGCTTTTGCGGCCAGCTCCGAAAAAAGCGAGTTGAAAAATGGAGCTCAGGGACACTGCAATTCACAAACCCGCAGAGTTATAAATGATAACTCTCATCCACAGATATATTGAGGGAAGGCAACGAAGAGGATTTGAAAGCAAGGCAGAATTGCAGGAAACAGATTTCAGGAGGTAGATTCGAATCGCGTTTAAAGCACATGAAAAGCGGCAAACGTCGACAATGATGCCCTTGGCCAAAAAGGGCGTATGCGTTTTTTCCTGAATATATTAAGGAAAAAACGCATACGCACTTTTTGGCCAACCAAGCAACCTGGAAAGGCAAAACAGCGCTACAAAGAAGTCTCGCTTCCCATCGGTCAAAAGGGTCATGCTGCAAAAAGTGTCAAAACCAGAAATGCAGGACAGGCCATGGAGAAATGGCAGCCTTGCTACGCTGATGGGCGGGATGTAAATTGCCAACAGCCACTCTGGAGAAGTGTACGGTGTGTCCTGAAACATCGAAAAAACACAGCTTAGGGAGTATAGGGCACGTCCACTCATGGGCGTATAAATTGGGAAAACTAAAAATCAGCAAGACACAGGCACCCCAAAGTTTAGGGCTGCTCTGTTGACAAGAACCTCCACTTCATGACACCTTAAATATCCCAGGAAAGAGAAAAATGGATAAAGAAGTTGTGGTCCTTATGTACAATGGAATATCACTCAGACATGAAATCAATGTCATAAGGCTAGAAGAAGCAAGATGAGTGGATTTAGGTACGATGATCCTAAGTGAAATAAGTCACACAGAAAAAGACACTTATCATAAGCTATCACTTATAGAGGGAATGTAAAAACCGCTACACTTGAACTGAATTACAAAACAGAACAGAGTCAAACGTTTAGAAAACACACTATGGCTGCTTAACGTGAAAGGTGAGGTGGGGTGATGCATAAAACAAGGGTTTCAAATTCGCTCAGATACCGTTCCATACACCCAATATGTAATAGACAAGACCTACTCCTTGCTCAGTGAACTGGACTCAACACCCCCTATTCACCGCACAAGAATATATGTGACTAGTAAGAATATTAAAACCTATGTATTGATATCTGTCTGGAAGTGAGTCAAGTGGGTGTAAAGCTGCATAAACACAGCTGTGAAAAGCAGCTAAACCCCATTATAAAAATAAATTACTTTTAAAAACCCGTAAAACAAAGACAGTGAAAGAGAGAGAAATTCTTACAAAATTCGTTCAGAGGCTGTGATGCAACCTGGATTGACCATATCTAGACCCACAGCTGGATGAGACATAAGGGTGGACACTCTTGGGGCTGAAAGGTTAGGTGAGGTTGGGTGAGCAAACACAGACCCTTTAAAGTAATACTGCGTGGTACCCATCCCATGGGTCCCAAATCTCCAGGTTCAAGGGCATCTTCCTACATCGAAAACATGCATGAGAAACCCAGAAGATGGTACACCGTGTGATTTTGAAAGTTTTCTAATACGCACCTCATTTCTCATCTCCTTGTGCTCGGGTTCGCCTTTCCAGCTACTTTACTAGCAATCTCCCTACTTGGAGAATCAGCACCTTTAAGCTCCTGTTTCCTACATGTTGCAATTTGTCCTAAGGATGAACGGGAAGAGGGGCAACCAATGAGAGACTAGATCTAGGTGTTGGGACAGGCACAGGTCACTCTATTTTCCCATCAGGAAGAACAATTAACCACAGGCTCAGCCTGCCGCCAGGAACCAGAATAGGGCCTGAGGCAATCCCGTGCTTTTGCGGCCAGCTCCCAAAAAAGACAGTTGAAAAATGGAGCTCAGGGGAACTGCCATTCACAAACCTGCTGAATTATAAATGATAGCTCTCGTCCACAAATATATTGAGGGAAGGCAACGAAGAGGATTTGAAAGCAAGGCAAAATTGCAGGAAACAGATTTCAGGAGGTAGATTCGAATTGCCTTTAAAGCACATGAAAAGCGGCAAAACGTCCACAATGATGCCCTTGGCCAAAAAGGGCATATGCGTTTTTTCCTGAATATATTAAGGAAAAAAAGCATACGCCCTTTTTGGCCAACCAAGCAACCTGGAAAGGCTAATCAGCGCTACAAAGAAGTCTCGCTTCCCATCGGTCAAAAGTGCCATGCTGCAAAAAGTGTCAAAACCAGAAATGCAGGACAGGCCATGGAGAAATGGCAGCCTTGCTACGCTGATGGGCGGGATGTAAATTGCCAACAGCCACTCTGGAGAAGTGTACGGTGTGTCCTGAAACATCGAAAAAACACAGCTTAGGGAGCATAGGGCCCGTCCACTCATGGGCGTATAAATTGGGAAAACTAAAAATCAGCAAGACACAGGCTCCCCAAAGTTTAGGGCTGCTCTGTTGACAAGAACCTCCACTTCATGACACCTTAACTATCCCAGGAAAGAGAAAAATGGATAAAGAAGTTGTGGTCCTTATGTACAATGGAATATCACTCAGACATGAAATCAATGTCATAAGGCTAGTAGAAGCAAGATGAGTGGATTTAGGTACGACGATTCTAAGTGAAATAAGTCACACAGAAAAAGACACTTATCATAAGCTATCACTTATAGAGGGAATGTAAAAACCGCTACACTTGAACTGAATTACAAAACAGAACAGAGTCAAACGTTTAGAAAACACACTATGGCTGCTTAACGGGAAAGGTGAGGTGGGGTGATGCATAAAACAAGGGTTTCAAATTCGCTCAAATACCGTTCCATACACCCAATATGTAATAGACAAGACCTACTCCTTGCTCAGTGAACTGGACTCAACACCCCCTATTCACCGCACAAGAATATATGTGACTAGTAAGAATATTAAAACCTATGTATTGATATCTGTCTGGAAGTGAGTCAAGTGGGTGTAAAGCCGCAGAAACACAGCTGTGAAAAGCAGCTAAACCCCATTATAAAAATAAATTACTTTTAAAAACCCGTAAAACAAAGACAGTGAAAGAGAGAGAAATTCTTACAAAATTCGTTCAGAGGCTGTGATGCAACCTGGATTGACCATATCTAGACCCACAGCTGGATGAGACATAAGGGTGGACACTCTTGGGGCTGAAAGTTTAGGTGAGGTTGGGTGAGCAAACGCAGACCCTTTAAAGTAATACTGCGTGGTACCCATCCCATGGGTCCCAAATCTCCAGGTTCAAGGGCATCTTCCTACATCGAAAACATGCATGAGAAACCCAGAAGATGGTACACCGTGTGATTTTGAAAGGTTTCTAATACGCACCTCATTTCTCATCTCCTTGTGCTCGGGTTCGCCTTTCCAGCTACTTTACTAGCAATCTCCCTACTTGGAGAATCAGCACCTTTAAGCTCCTGTTTCCTACATGTTGCAATTTGTCCTAAGGATGAACGGGAAGAGGGGCAACCAATGAGAGACTAGATCTAGGTGTTGGGACAGGCACAGGTCACTCTATTTTCCCATCAGGAAGAACAATTAACCACAGGCTCAGCCTGCCGCCAGGAACCAGAATAGGGCCTGAGGCAATCCCGTGCTTTTGCGGCCAGCTCCCAAAAAAGACAGTTGAAAAATGGAGCTCAGGGGAACTGCCATTCACAAACCTGCTGAATTATAAATGATAACTCTCGTCCACAAATATATTGAGGGAAGGCAACGAAGAGGATTTGAAAGCAAGGCAGAATTGCAGGAAACAGGTTTCAGGAGGTAGATTCGAATCGCCTTTAAAGCACATGAAAAGTGGCAAAACGTCGACAATGATGCCCTTGGCCAAACAGGGCGTATGCGTTTTTTCCTGAATATATTCAGGAAAAAACGCATACGCACTTTTTGGCCAACCAAGCAACCTGGAAAGGCTAATCAGCGCTACAAAGAAGTCTCGCTTCCCATCGGTCAAAAGGGCCATGCTGCAAAAAGTGTGAAAACCAGAAATGCAGGAAAGGCCATGGAGAAATGGCAGCCTTGCTACGCTGATGGGCGGGATGTAAATTGCCAACAGCCACTCTGGAGAAGTGTACGGTGTGTCCTGAAACATCGAAAAAACACAGCTTAGGGAGCATAGGGCACGTCCACTCATGGGCGTATAAATTGGGAAAACTAAAAATCAGCAAGACACAGGCACCCCAAAGTTTAGGGCTGCTCTGTTGACAAGAACCTCCACTCATGACACCCTAAATATCCCAGGAAAGAGAAAAATGGATAAAGAAGCTGTGGTCCTTATGTACAAAGGAATATCACTCAGACATGAAATCAATGTCATAAGGCTAGTAGCAGCATGATGATTGGATTTAGGTACGACGATTCTAAGTGAAATAAGTCACACAGAAAAAGACACTTATCATAAGCTATCACTTATAGAGGGAATGTAAAAACCGCTACACTTGAACTGAATTACAAAACAGAACAGAGTCACACGTTTAGAAAACACACTATGGCTGCTTAACGGGAAAGGTGAGGTGGGGTGATGCATAAAACAAGGGTTTCAAATTCGCTCAGATACCGTTCCATACACCCAATATGTAATAGACAAGACCTACTCCTTGCTCAGTGAACTGGACTCAACACCCCCTATTCACCGCACAAGAATATATCTGAGTAGTAAGAATCTTAAAACCTATGTATTGATATCTCTAAGGAAGTGAGTCAGTGGGTGTAAAGCCGCATAAACACAGCCGTGAAAAGCAGCTAAACCCCATTATAAAAATAAATTACTTTTAAAAACCCGTACAACAAAGACAGTGAAAGAGAGAGAAATTCTTACAAAATTCGTTCAGGGGCTGTGATGCAACCTGGATTGACCATACCTAGACACACAGCTGGATGAGACATATGGATGGATACTCTTGGGGCTGAGAGGTTTGGTGAGGTTGGGTGAGCAAACGCAGAACCTTTATAGTAATACTGCGTGGTACCCATCCCATGGGTCCCAAATCTCCAGGTTCAAGGGTATCTTCCTACGTCGAAAACACGCATGAGAAACCCAGAAGATGGTACACCGTGTCATCGGGAAAGGTTTCTAAAACGCACCTCATTTCTCATCCCCTTGTGCTCGGGTTCGCCATTCCAGCTACTTTACTAGCAATCTCCCTACTTGGAGAATCAGCACCTTTAACCTCCTGTTCCCTACAGGTTGCAATTTGTCCTGAGTATGAAAGGGAAGAGGGGCAACCAATGAGAGACTAGATCTAGGTGTTGGGACAGGCACAGGTCACTCTATTTTCCCATCAGGAAGAAGAAGTTACCACAGGATATGCCTGCCGCCGGGAATTAGAATAGGGCCTGAGGCAATACCGCGCTTTTGCGGCCAGCTCCCAAAAAAGTGAGTTGAAAAATGGAGCTCAGGGACACTGCCATTCACAAACCCGCAGAGTTATAAATGATAACTCTCGTCCACAAATATATTGAGGGAAGGCAACGAAGAGGATTTGAAAGCAAGGCAGAATTGCAGGAAACAGGTTTCAGGAGGTAGATTCGAATCGCATTTAAAGCACATGAAAAGTGGCAAAACGTCGACAATGATGCGCTTGGCCAAAAAGGGCGTATGCGTTTTTTCCTGAAGATATTCAGGAAAAAACGCATACGCCCTTTTTGGCCAACCAAGCAACCTGGAATGGGAAATCAGCGCTACAAAGAAGTCTCGCTTCCCATCAGTCAAAAGGGCCATGCTTCAAAAAGTGTCAAAACCAGAAAAGCAGGACAGGCCATGGAGAAATGGCAGCCTTGCTACGCTGATGGGCGGGATGTAAATTGCCAACAGCCACTCTGGAGAAGTGTACGGTGTGTCCTGAAACATCGAAAAAACACAGCTTAGGGAGCATAGGGCCCGTCCACTCATGGGCGTATAAATTGGGAAAACTAAAAATCAGCAAGACACAGGCACCCCAAAGTTTAGGGCTGCTCTGTTGACAAGAACCTCCCTTCATGACACCTTAAATATACCAGGAAAGAGAAAAATGGATAAAGAAGTTGTGGTCCTTATGTACAATGGAATATCACTCAGACATGAAATCAATGTCATAAGGCTAGTAGAAGCAAGATGAGTGGATTTAGGTACGACGATTCTAAGTGAAATAAGTCACACAGAAATAGACACTTATCATAAGCTATCACTTATAGAGGGAAAGTAAAAACCGCTACACTTGAACTGAATTACAAAACAGAACAGAGTCACACGTTTAGAAAACACACTATGGCTGCTTACCGGGAAAGGTGAGGTGGGGTGATGCATAAAACAAGGGTTTCAAATTCGCTCAGATACCGTTCCATACACCCAATATGTAATAGAAAAGACCTAATCCTTGCTCAGTGAACTGGACTCAAAACCCCCTATTCACCGCACAAAAATATATGTGACTAGTAAGAATCTTAAAACCTATGTATTGATATCTGTCTGGAAGTGAGTCAAGTGGGTGTAAAGCCGCATAAACACAGCCGTGAAAAGCAGCTAAACCCCATTATAAAAATAAATTACTTTTAAAAACCCGTAAAACAAAGACAGTGAAAGAGATAGAAATTCTTACAAAATTCGTTCAGAGGCTGTGATGCAACCTGGATTGACCATATCTAGACCCACAGCTGGATGAGACATAAGGGTGGACACTCTTGGGGCTGAAAGGTTGGGTGAGGTTGGGTGAGCAAACGCAGACCCTTTAAAGTAATACTGCCTGGTACCCTTCCCATGGGTCCCAAATCTCCAGGTTCAAGGGCATCTTCCTACATCGAAAACATGCATGAGAAACCCAGAAGATGGTACACTGTGTGATTTTGAAAGGTTTCTAAAACGCACCTCATTTCTCATCTCCTTGTGCTCGGGTTCACCATTCCAGCTACTTTACTAGCAATCTCCCTACTTGGAGAATCAGCACCTTTAACCTCCTGTTCCCTACAGGTTGCAATTTGTCCTGAGGATGAACGGGAAGAGGGGCAACCAATGAGAGACTAGATCTAGGTGTTGGGACAGGCACAGGTCACTCTATTTTCCCATCAGGAAGAAGAATTAACCACAGGCTCAGCCTGCCGCCAGGAACCAGAATAGGGCCTGAGGCAATCACGTGCTTTTGCGGCCAGCTCCCAAAAAAGACAGTTGAAAAGTGGAGCTCAGGGGAACTGCCATTCACAAACCTGCTGAATTATAAATGATAACTCTCGTCCACAAATATATTGAGGGAAGGCAACGAAGAGGATTTGAAAGCAAGGCAGAATTGCAGGAAACAGGTTTCAGGAGGTAGATTCGAATCGCCTTTAAAGCACATGAAAAGCGGCAAAACGTCGACAATGATGCCCTTGGCCAAACAGGGCGTATGCGTTTTTTCCTGAATATATTCAGGAAAAAACGCATACGCCCTGTTTGGCCAACCTAGCAACCTGGAAAGGCAAATCAGCGCTACAAAGAAGTCTCGCTTCCCATCGGTCAAAAGGGCCATGCTGCAAAAAGTGTTAAAACCAGAAATGCAGGACAGGCCATGGAGAAATGGCAGCCTTGCTACGCTGATGGGCGGGATGTAAATTGCCAACAGCCACTCTGGAGAAGTGTAAGGTGTGTCCAGAAACATCGAAAAAACACAGCTTAGGGAGCATAGGGCACGTCCACTCATGGGCGTATAAATTGGGAAAACTAAAAATCAGCAAGACACAGGCACCCCAAAGTTTAGGGCTGCTCTGTTGACAAGAACCTCCACTTCATGACACCTTAAATATCCCAGGAAAGAGAAAAATGGATAAAGAAGGTGTGGTCCTTATGTACAATGGAATATCACTCAGACATGAAATCAATGTCATAAGGCTAGTAGAAGCAAGATGAGTGCATTTAGGTACGACGATTCTAAGTGAAATAAGTCACACAGAAAAAGACACTTATCATAAGCTATCACTTATAGAGGGAATGTAAAAACCGCTACACTTGAACTGAATTACAAAACAGAACAGAGTCACACGTTTAGAAAACACACTATGGCTGCTTAACGGGAAAGGTGAGGTGGGGTGATGCATAAAACAAGGGTTTCAAATTAGCTCAGATACCGTTCCATACACCCAATATGTAATAGACAAGACCCACTCCTTGCTCAGTGAACTGGACTCAACACCCCCTATTCACCGCACAAGAATATATGTGACTAGTAAGAATCTTAAACCTATGTATTGATATCTGTCTGGAAGTGAGTCAAGTGGGTGTAAAGCCGCATAAACACAGCCGTGAAAAGCAGCTAAACCCCATTATAAAAATAAATTACTTTTAAAAACCCGTAAAACAAAGACAGTGAAAGAGAGAGAAATTCTTACAAAATTCGTTCAGAGGCTGTGATGCAACCTGGATTGACCATATCTAGACCCACAGCTGGATGAGACATAAGGTTGGACACTCTTGGGGCTGAAAGGTTGGGTGAGGTTGGGTGAGCAAACGCAGACCCTTTAAAGTAATACTGCCTGGTACCCATCCCATGGGTCCCAAATCTCCAGGTTCAAGGGCATCTTCCTACATCGAAAACATGCATGAGAAACCCAGAAAATGGTACACCGTGTGATTTTGAAAGGTTTCTAATATGCACCTCATTTCTCATCTCCTTGTGCTCGGGTTCACCATTCTAGTTACTTTACTAGCAATCTCCCTACTTGGAGAATCAGCACCTTTAAGCTCCTGTTCCCTACAGGTTGCAATTTGTCCTGAGGATGAACGGGGAGAGGGGCAACAAATGAGAGACTAGATCTAGGTGTTGGGACAGGCACAGGTCACTCTATTTTCCCATCAGGAAGAAGAATTAACCACAGGCTCAGCCTGCCGCCCAGAAGCAGAATAGGGCCTGAGGCAATCCCGCGCTTTTGCGGCCAGCTCCGAAAAAAGCGAGTTGAAAAATGGAGCTCAGGGACACTGCAATTCACAAACCCGCAGAGTTATAAATGATAACTCTCATCCACAGATATATTGAGGGAAGGCAACGAAGAGGATTTGAAAGCAAGGCAGAATTGCAGGAAACAGATTTCAGGAGGTAGATTCGAATCGCCTTTAAAGCACATGAAAAGCGGCAAAACGTCGAGAATGATGCCCTTGGCCAAAAAGGGCGTATGCGTTTTTTCCTGAATATATTAAGGAAAAAACGCATACGCACTTTTTGGCCAACCAAGCAACCTGGAAATGCTAATCAGCGCTACAAAGAAGTCTCGCTTCCCATCGGTCAAAAGGGTCATGCTGCAAATAGTGTCAAAACCAGAAATGCAGGACAGGCCATGGAGAAATGGCAGCCTTGCTACGCTGATGGGCGGGATGTAAATTGCCAACAGCCACTCTGGAGAAGTGTACGGTGTGTCCTGAAACATCGAAAAAACACAGCTTAGGGAGTATAGGGCACGTCCACTCATGGGCGTATAAATTGGGAAAACTAAAAATCAGCAAGACACAGGCACCCCAAAGTTTAGGGCTGCTCTGTTGACAAGAACCTCCACTTCATGACACCTTAAATATCCCAGGAAAGAGAAAAATGGATAAAGAAGTTGTGGTCCTTATGTACAATGGAATATCACTCAGACATGAAATCAATGTCATAAGGCTAGAAGAAGCAAGATGAGTGGATTTAGGTACGATGATCCTAAGTGAAATAAGTCACACAGAAAAAGACACTTATCATAAGCTATCACTTATAGAGGGAATGTAAAAACCGCTACACTTGAACTGATTTACAAAACAGAACAGAGTCACACGTTTAGAAAACACACTATGCCTGCTTAACGGGAAAGGTGAGGTGGGGTGATGCATAAAACAAGGGTTTCAAATTCGCTCAGATACCGTTCCATACACCCAATATGTAATAGACAAGACCTACTCCTTGCTCAGTGAACTGGACTCAACACCCCCTATTCACCGCACAAGAATATATGTGACTAGTAAGAATCTTAAAACCTATGTATTGATATCTGTCTGGAAGTGAGTCAAGTGGGTGTAAAGCCGCATAAACACAGCCGTGAAAAGCAGCTAAACGCCATTATAAAAATAAATTACTTTTAAAAACCCGTAAAACAAAGACAGTGAAAGAGAGAGAAATTCTTACAAAATTCGTTCAGAGGCTGTGATGCAACCTGGATTGACCATATCTAGACCCACAGCTGGATGAGACATAAGGGTGGACACTCTTGGGGCTGAAAGTTTGGGTGAGGTTGGGTGAGCAAACGCAGACCCTTTAAAGTAATACTGCGTGATACCCATCCCATGGGTCCCAAATCTCCAGGTTCAATGGCATCTTCCTACATCGAAAACATGCATGAGAAACCCAGAAGATGGTACACCGTGTGATTTTGAAAGGTTTCTAATATGCACCTCATTTCTCATCTCCTTGTGCTCGGGTTCACCATTCTAGCTACTTTACTAGCAATCTCCCTACTTGGAGAATCAGCACCTTTAAGCTCCTGTTCCCTACAGGTTGCAATTTGTCCTGAGGATGAACGGGAAGAGGGGCAACCAATGAGAGACTAGATCTAGGTGTTGGGACAGGCACAGGTCACTCTATTTTCCCATCAGGAATAAGAATTAACCACAGGCTCAGCCTGCCGCCCAGAAGCAGAATAGGGCTTGAGGCAATCCCGTGCTTTTGCGGCCAGCTCCCAAAAAAGACAGTTGAAAAATGGAGCTCAGGGGAACTGCCATTCACAAACCTGCTGAATTATAAATGATAACTCTCGTCCACAAATATATTGAGGGAAGGCAACGAAGAGGATTTGAAAGCAAGGCAGAATTGCAGGAAACAGATTTCAGGAGGTAGATTCGAATTGCCTTTAAAGCACATGAAAAGCGGCAAAACGTCCACAATGATGCCCTTGGCCAAAACGGGCATATGCGTTTTTTCCTGAATATATTAAGGAAAAAAAGCATACGCCCTTTTTGGCCAACCAAGCAACCTGGAAAGGCTAATCAGCGCTACAAAGAAGTCTCGCTTCCCATCGGTCAAAAGGGTCATGCTGCAAAAAGTGTCAAAACCAGAAATGCAGGACAGGCCATGGAGAAATGGCAGCCTTGCTACGCTGATGGGCGGGATGTAAATTGCCAACAGCCACTCTGGAGAAGTGTACGGTGTGTCCTGAAACATCGAAAAAACACAGCTTATGGAGCATAGGGCCCGTCCACTCATGGGCGTATAAATTGGGAAAACTAAAAATCAGCAAGACAGAGGCACCCCAAAGTTTAGGGCTGCTCTGTTGACAAGAACCTCCACTTCATGACACCTTAACTATCCCAGGAAAGAGAAAAATGGATAAAGAAGTTGTGGTCCTTATGTACAATGGAATATCACTCAGACATGAAATCAATGTCATAAGGCTAGTAGAAGCAAGATGAGTGGATTTACGTACGACGATTCTAAGTGAAATATGTCACACAGAAAAAGACACTTATCATAAGCTATCACTTATAGAGGGAATGTAAAAACCGCTACACTTGAACTGAATTACAAAACAGAACAGAGTCACACGTTTAGAAAACACACTATGGCTGCTTAACGGGAAAGGTGAGGTGGGGTGATGCATAAAACAAGGGTTTCAAATTCGCTCAGATACCGTTCCATACACCCAATATGTAATAGACAAGACCTACTCCTTGCTCAGTGAACTGGATTCAACACCCCCTATTCACCGCACAAGACTATATGTGACTAGTAAGAATATTAAAACCTATGTATTGATATCTGTCTGGAAGTGAGTCAAGTGGGTGTAAAGCCGCAGAAACACAGCTGTGAAAAGCAGCTAAACCCCATTATAAAAATAAATTACTTTTAAAAACCCGTAAAACAAAGACAGTGAAAGAGAGAGAAATTCTTACAAAATTCGTTCAGAGGCTGTGATGCAAACTGGATTGACCATATCTAGACCCACAGCTGGATGAGACATAAGGGTGGACACTCTTGGGGCTGAAAGTTTAGGTGAGGTTGGGTGAGCAAACGCAGACCCTTTAAAGTAATACTGCGTGGTACCCATCCCATGTGTCCCAAATCTCCAGGTTCAAGGGCATCTTCCTACATCGAAAACATGCATGAGAAACCCAGAAGATGGTACACCGTGTGATTTTGAAAGGTTTCTAAAACGCACCTCATTTCTCATCACCTTGTGCTCGGGTTCGCCTTTCCAGCTACTTTACTAGCAATCTCCCTACTTGGAGAATCAGCACCTTTAAGCTCCTGTTTCCTACATGTTGCAATTTGTCCTAAGGATGAACGGGAAGAGGGGCAACCAATGAGAGACTAGATCTAGGTGTTGGGACAGGCACAGGTCACTCTATTTTCCCATCAGGAAGAAGAATTAACCACAGGCTCAGCCTGCCGCCAGGAACCAGAATAGGGCCTGAGGCAATCCCGTGCTTTTGCGGCCAGCTCCCAAAAAAGACAGTTGAAAAATGGAGCTCAGGGGAACTGCCATTCACAAACCTGCTGAATTATAAATGATAACTCTCGTCCACAAATATATTGAGGGAAGGCAACGAAGAGGATTTGAAAGCAAGGCAGAATTGCAGGAAACAGGTTTCAGGAGGTAGATTCGAATCGCCTTTAAAGCACATGAAAAGTGGCAAAACGTCGACAATGATGCCCTTGGCCAAACAGGGCGTATGCGTTTTTTCCTGAATATATTCAGGAAAAAACGCATACGCCCTGTTTGGCCAACCAAGCAACCTGGAAAGGCTAATCAGCGCTACAAAGGAGTCTCGCTTCCCATCGGTCAAAAGGGCCATGCTGCAAAAAGTGTCAAAACCAGAAATGCAGGACAGGCCATGGAGAAATGGCAGCCTTGCTACGCTGATGGGCGGGATGTAAATTGCCAACAGCCACTCTGGAGAAGTGTACGGTGTGTCCTGAAACATCGAAAAAACACAGCTTAGGGAGCATAGGGCACGTCCACTCATGGGCGTATAAATTGGGAAAACTAAAAATCAGCAAGACACAGGCACCCCAAAGTTTAGGGCTGCTCTGTTGACAAGAACCTCCACTCATGACACCCTAAATATCCCAGGAAAGAGAAAAATGGATAAAGAAGCTGTGGTCCTTATGTACAAAGGAATATCACTCAGACATGAAATCAATGTCATAAGGCTAGTAGCAGCATGATGATTGGATTTAGGTACGACGATTCTAAGTGAAATAAGTCACACAGAAAAAGACACTTATCATAAGCTATCACTTATAGAGGGAATGTAAAAACCGCTACACTTGAACTGAATTACAAAACAGAACAGAGTCACACGTTTAGAAAACACACTATGGCTGCTTAACGGGAAAGGTGAGGTGGGGTGATGCATAAAACAAGGGTTTCAAATTCGCTCAGATACCGTTCCATACACCCAATATGTAATAGACAAGACCTACTCCTTGCTCAGTGAACTGGACTCAACACCCCCTATTCACCGCACAAGAATATATCTGACTAGTAAGAATCTTAAAACCTATGTATTGATATCTCTCAGGAAGTGAGTCAGTGGGTGTAAAGCCGCATAAACACAGCCGTGAAAAGCAGATAAACCCCATTATAAAAATAACTTACTTTTAAAAACCCGTACAACAAAGACAGTGAAAGAGAGAGAAATTCTTACAAAATTCGTTCAGGGGCTGTGATGCAACCTGGATTGACCATACCTAGACACACAGCTGGATGAGACATATGGATGGATACTCTTGGGGCTGAGAGGTTTGGTGAGGTTGGGTGAGCAAACGCAGAACCTTTATAGTAATACTGCGTGGTACCCATCCCATGGGTCCCAAATCTCCAGGTTCAAGGGTATCTTCCTACGTCGAAAACACTCATGAGAAACCCAGAAGATGGTACACCGTGTCATCGGGAAATGTTTCTAAAACGCACCTCATTTCTCATCTCCTTGTGCTCGGGTTCGCCATTCCAGCTACTTTACTAGCAATCTCCCTACTTGGAGAATCAGCACCTTTAACCTCCTGTTCCCTACAGGTTGCAATTTGTCCTGAGTATGAAAGGGAAGAGGGGCAACCAATGAGAGACTAGATCTAGGTGTTGGGACAGGCACAGGTCACTCTATTTTCCCATCAGGAAGAAGAAGTTACCACAGGATAAGCCTGCCGCTGGGAATTAGAATAGGGCCTGAGGCAATACCGCGCTTTTGCGGCCAGCTCCCAAAAAAGTGAGTTGAAAAATGGAGCTCAGGGACACTGCCATTCACAAACCCGCAGAGTTATAAATGATAACTCTCGTCCACAAATATATTGAGGGAAGGCAACGAAGAGGATTTGAAAGCAAGGCAGAATTGCAGGAAACAGGTTTCAGGAGGTAGATTCGAATCGCATTTAAAGCACATGAAAAGTGGCAAAACGTCGACAATGATGCCCTTGGCCAAAAAGGGCGTATGCGTTTTTTCCTGAAGATATTCAGGAAAAAACGCATACGCCCTTTTTGGCCAACCAAGCAACCTGGAATGGGAAATCAGCGCTACAAAGAAGTCTCGCTTCCCATCAGTCAAAAGGGCCATGCTTCAAAAAGTGTCAAAACCAGAAATGCAGGACAGGCCATGGAGAAATGGCAGCCTTGCTACGCTGATGGGCGGGATGTAAATTGCCAACAGCCACTCTGGAGAAGTGTACGGTGTGTCCTGAAACATGGAAAAAACACAGCTTAGGGAGCATAGGGCACGTCCACTCATGGGTGTATAAATTGGGAAAACTAAAAATCAGCAAGACACAGGCACCCCAAAGTTTAGGGCTGCTCTGTTGACAAGAACCTCCACTTCATGACACCTTAAATATCCCAGGAAAGAGAAAAATGGATGAAGAAGTTGTGGTCCTTATGTACAATGGAATATCACTCAGACATGAAATCAATGTCATAAGGCTAGTAGAAGCAAGATGAGTGGATTTAGATACGACGATTCTAAGTGAAATAAGTCACACAGAAAAAGACACTTATCATAAGCTATCACTTATAGAGGGAATGTAAAAACCGCTACACTTGAACTGAATTACAAAAGAGAACAGAATCACACGTTTAGAAAACACACTATGGCTGCTTAACGGGAAAGGTGAGGTGGGGTGATGCATAAAACAAGGGTTTCAAATTGGCTCAGATACCGTTCCATACACCCAATATGTAATAGACAAGACCTACTCCTTGCTCAGTGAACTGGACTCAACACCCCCTATTCACCGCACAAGAATATATCTGACTAGTAAGAATATTAAAACCTATGTATTGATATCTCTCTGGAAGTGAGTCAGTGGGTGTAAAGCCGCATAAACACAGCCGTGAAAAGCAGCTAAACCCCATTATAAAAATAAATTACTTTTAAAAACCCGTAAAACACAGACATTGAAAGAGAGAGAAATTCTTACAAAATTCGTTCAGGGGCTGTGATGCAACCTGGATTGACCATATCCAGACCCACAGCTGGATGATACCTAAGGGTGGACACTCTTGGGGCTGAGAGGTTTGGTGAGGTTGGGTGAGCAAACGCAGAACCTTTAAAGTAATACTGCGTGGTACCCATCCCATGGGTCCCAAATCTCCAGGTTCAAGGGCATCTTCCTACATCGAAAACATGCATGAGAAACCCAGAAGATGGTACACCGTGTGATTTTGAAAGGTTTCTAAAACGCACCTCATTTCTCATCTCCTTGTTCTCGGGTTCGCCATTCCAGCTACTTTACTAGCAATCTCCCTACTTGGAGAATCAGCACCTTTAACCTCCTGTTCCCTACAGGTTGCAATTTGTCCTGAGGATGAACGGGAAGAGGGGCAACCAAGGAGAGACTAGATCTAGGTGTTGGGACTGGTACAGGTCACTCTATTTTCCCATCAGGAAGAAGAATTAACCACAGGCTCAGCCTGCAGCCCAGAAGCACAATAGGGCCTGAGGCAATCCCGCGCTTTTGCGGCCAGCTCCCAAAAAAGTGAGTTGAAAAATGGAGCTCAGGGACACTGCCATTCACACACCCGCAGAGATATAAATGATAACTCTCGTCCACAAATATATTGAGGGAAAGCAACGAACAGGATTTGAAAGCAAGGCAGAATTGCAGGAAACAGGTTTCAGGAGTTAGATTCGAATCGCCTTTAAAGCACATGAAAAGTGGCAAAACGTCGACAATGATGCCCTTGGCCAAAAAGGGCGTATGCGTTTTTTCCTGAAGATATTCAGGAAAAAACGCATACGCCCTTTTTGGCCAACCAAGCAACCTGGAAAGGCAAATCAGCGCTACAAAGAAGTCTCGCTTCCCATCGGTCAAAAGGGCCATGCTGCAAAAAGTGTCAAAACCAGAAATGCAGGACAGGCCATGGAGAAATGGCAGCCTTGCTACGCTGATGGGCGGGATGTAAATTGCCAACAGCCACTCTGGAGAAGTGTACGGTGTGTCCTGAAACATCGAAAAAACACAGCTTAGGGAGCATAGGGCACGTCCACTCATGGGCGTATAAATTGGGAAAACTAAAAATCAGCAAGACACAGGCACCCCAAAGTTTAGGGCTGCTCTGTTGACAATAACCTCCACTTCATGACACCTTAAATATCCCAGGAAAGAGAAAAATGGATGAAGAAGTTGTGGTCCTTATGTACAATGGAATATCACTCAGCCATGGAATCAATGTCATAAGGCTAGTAGAAGCAAGATGAGTGGATTTAGATACGACGATTCTAAGTGAAATAAGTCACACAGAAAAAGACACTTATCAAAACTATCACTTATAGAGGGAATGTAAAAACCGCTACACTTGAACTGAATTACAAAAGAGAACAGAGTCACACGTTTAGAAAACACACTATGGCTGCTTAACGGGAAATGTGAGGTGGGGTGATGCATAAAACAAGGGTTTCAAATTAGCTCAGATACCGTTCCATACACCCAATATGTAATAGACAAGTCCTACTCCTTGCTCAGTGAACTGGACTCAACACCCCCTATTCACCACACAAGAATATATCTGACTAGTAAGAATCTTAAAACCTATGTATAGATATCTCTCTGGAAGTGAGTCAGTGGGTGTAAAGCCGCATAAACACAGCCGTGAAAAGCAGCTAAACCCCATTATAAAAATAAATTACTTTTAAAAACCCGTAAAACAAAGACAGTGAAAGAGAGAGAAATTCTTACACAATTCGTTCAGGGGCTGTGATGCAACCTGGATTGACCATATCTAGACCCACTGCTGGATGACACATAAGGATGGACACTCTTGGGCCTGAGAGGTTTGGTGAGGTTGGGTGAGCAAACACAGAACCTTTATAGTAATACAGCGTGGTACCCATCCCATGGGTCCCAAATCTCCAGGTTCAAGGGCATCTTCCTACATCAAAAACATGCATGAGAAACCCAGAAGATGGTACATCGTGTGATTTTGAAAGGTTTCTAAAACACACCTCATTTCTCATCTCCTTTGCTCGGGTTCGCCATTCCAGCTACTTTACTAGCAATCTCCCTACTTGGAGAATCAGCACCTTTAACCTCCTGTTCCCTAAAGGTTGCAATTTGTCCTGAGGATGAAAGGGAAGAGGGGCAACCAATGAGAGACTAGATCTAGGTGTTGGGACAGGCACAGGTCACTCTATTTTCCCATCAGGAAGAAGAAGTTACCACAGGATAAGCCTGCCGCTGGGAACCAGAATAGGGCCTGAGGCAATCCCGCGATTTTGCGGCCAGCTCCCAAAAAAGTGAGTTGAATAATGGAGCTCAGGGACACTGCCATTCACAAACCCGCAGAGTTATAAATGATAACTCTCGTCCACAAATATATTGAGGGAAAGCAACGAAGAGGATTTGAAAGCAAGGCAGAATTGCAGGAAACAGGTTTCAGGAGGTAGATTCGAATCGCATTTAAAGCACATGAAAAGTGGCAAAACGTCGACAATGATGCCCTTGGCCAAAAAGGGCGTATGCGTTTTTTCCTGAAGATATTCAGGAAAAAACGCATACGCCCTTTTTGGCCAACCAAGCAACCTGGAAAGGCAAATCAGCGCTACAAAGAAGTCTCGCTTCCCATCGGTCAAAAGGGCCATGCTGCAAAAAGTGTCAAAACCAGAAATGCAGGACAGGCCATGGAGAAATGGCAGCCTTGCTACGCTGATGGGCGGGATGTAAATTGCCAACAGCCACTCTGGAGAAGTGTACGGTGTGTCCTGAAACATCGAAAAAACACAGCTTAGGGAGCATAGGGCACGTCCACTCATGGGCGTATAAATTGGGAAAACTAAAAATCAGCAAGACACAGGCACCCCAAAGTTTAGGGCTGCTCTGTTGACAAGAACCTCCACTTCATGACACCTTAAATATCCCAGGAAAGAGAAAAATGGATAAAGAATTGTGGTCCTTATGTACAATGGAATATCACTCAGCCATGGAATCAATGTCATAAGGCTAGTAGAAGCAAGATGAGTGGATTTAGATACGACGATTCTAAGTGAAATAAGTCACACAGAAAAAGACACTTATCAAAACTATCACTTATAGAGGGAATGTAAAAACCGCTACACTTGAACTGAATTACAAAAGAGAACAGAGTCACACGTTTAGAAAACACACTATGGCTGCTTAACGGGAAAGGTGAGGTGGGGTGATGCATAAAACAAGGGTTTCAAATTAGCTCAGATACCGTTCCATACACCCAATATGTAATAGACAAGACCTACTCCTTGCTCAGTGAACTGGACTCAACACCCCCTATTCACCACACAAGAATATATCTGACTAGTAAGAATCTTAAAACCTATGTATAGATATCTCTCTGGAAGTGAGTCAGTGGGTGTAAAGCCGCATAAACACAGCCGTGAAAAGCAGCTAAACCCCATTATAAAAATAAATTACTTTTAAAAACCCGTAAAACAAAGACAGTGAAAGAGAGAGAAATTCTTACACAATTCGTTCAGGGGCTGTGATGCAACCTGGATTGACCATATCTAGACCCACTGCTGGATGACACATAAGGATGGACACTCTTGGGCCTGAGAGGTTTGGTGAGGTTGGGTGAGCAAACACAGAACCTTTATAGTAATACAGCGTGGTACCCATCCCATGGGTCCCAAATCTCCAGGTTCAAGGGCATCTTCCTACATCAAAAACATGCATGAGAAACCCAGAAGATGGTACATCGTGTGATTTTGAAAGGTTTCTAAAACACACCTCATTTCTCATCTCCTTTGCTCGGGTTCGCCATTCCAGCTACTTTACTAGCAATCTCCCTACTTGGAGAATCAGCACCTTTAACCTCCTGTTCCCTAAAGGTTGCAATTTGTCCTGAGGATGAAAGGGAAGAGGGGCAACCAATGAGAGACTAGATCTAGGTGTTGGGACAGGCACAGGTCACTCTATTTTCCCATCAGGAAGAAGAAGTTACCACAGGATAAGCCTGCCGCTGGGAACCAGAATAGGGCCTGAGGCAATCCCGCGATTTTGCGGCCAGCTCCCAAAAAAGACAGTTGAAAAATGGAGCTCAGGGACACTGCCATTCACAAACCCGCAGAGTTATAAATGATAACTCTCGTCCACAAATATATTGAGGGAAAGCAACGAAGAGGATTTGAAAGCAAGGCAGAATTGCAGGAAACAGATTTCAGGAGGTAGATTCGAATCGCATTTAAAGCACATGAAAAGTGGCAAAACGTCGACAATGATGCCCTTGGCCAAAAAGGGCGTATGCGTTTTTTCCTGAAGATATTCAGGAAAAAACGCATAGGCCCTTTTTGGCCAACCAAGCAACCTGTAAAGGCAAATCAGCGCTACAAAGAAGTCTCGCTTCCCATCGGTCAAAAGGGCCATGCTGCAAAAAGTGTCAAAACCAGAAATGCAGGACAGGCCATGGAGAAATGGCAGCCTTGCTACGCTGATCGGCGGGATGTAAATTGTCAACAGCCACTCTGGAGAAGTGTACGGTGTGTCCTGAAACATGGAAAAAACACAGCTTAGGGAGCATAGGGCACGTCCACTCATGGGCGTATAAATTGGGAAAACTAAAAATCAGCAAGACACAGGCACCCCAAAGTTTAGGGCTGCTCTGTTGACAAGAGCCTCCACGTCATGACACCTTAAATATCCCAGGAAAGAGAAAAATGGATAAAGTTGTGGTCCTTATGTACAATGGAATATCAATCAGAAATGAAATCAATGTCATAAGGCTAGTAGAAGCAAGATGAGTGGATTTAGGTACGACGATTCTAAGTGAAATAAGTCACACAGAAAAAGACACTTATCATAAGCTATCACTTATAGAGGGAATGTAAAAACCGCTACACTTGAACTGAATTACAAAACAGAACAGAGTCACACGTTTAGAAAACACACTATGGCTGCTTAACGGAAAAGGTGAGGTGGGGTGATGCATAAAACAAGGGTTTCAAATTCGCTCAAATACCGTTCCATACACCCAATATGTAATAGACAAGACCTACTCCTTGCTCAGTGAACTGGACTCAACACCCCCTATTCACCGCACAAGAATATATCTGACTAGTAAGAATCTTAAAACCTATGTATTGATATCTCTCTGGAAGTGAGTCAGTGGGTGTAAAGCCGCATAAACACAGCCGTGAAAAGCAGCTAAGCCACATTATAAAAATAACTTACTTTTAAAAACCCGTACAACAAAGACAGTGAAAGAGAGAGAAATTCTTACAAAATAAGTTCAGGGGCTGTGATGCAACCTGGATTGACCATACCTAGACACACAGCTGGATGAGACATATGGATGGATACTCTTGGGGCTGAGAGGTTTGGTGAGGTTGGGTGAGCAAACGCAGAACCTTTATAGTAATACTGTGTGGTACCCATCCCATGGGTCCCAAATCTCCAGGTTCAAGGGTATCTTCCTACGTCGAAAACACGCATGAGAAACCCAGAAGATGGTACACCGTGTCATCGGGAAAGGTTTCTAAAACGCAGCTCATTTCTCATCTCCTTGTGCTCGGGTTCGCCATTCCAGCTACTTTACTAGCAATCTCCCTACTTGGAGAATCAGCACCTTTAACCTCCTGTTCCCTACAGGTTGCAATTTGTCCTGAGTATGAAAGGGAAGAGGGGCAACCAATGAGAGACTAGATCTAGGTGTTGGGACAGGCACAGGTCACTCTATTTTCCCATCAGGAAGAAGAATTAACCACTGGCTCAGCCTGCCCCCCAGAAGCAGAATAGGGTCTGAGGCAATCCCACGCTTTTGCGGCCAGCTCCCAAAAAAGTGAGTTGAAAAATGGAGCTCAGGGACACTGCCATTCACAAACCCGCAGAGTTATAAATGATAACTCTCGTCCACAAATATATTGAGGGAAGGCAACGAAGAGGATTTGAAAGCAAGGCAGAATTGCAGGAAACAGGTTTCAGGAGGTAGATTCGAATCGCATTTAAAGCACATGAAAAGTGGCAAAACGTCGACAATGATGCCCTTGGCCAAAAAGGGCGTATGCGTTTTTTCCTGAAGATATTCAGGAAAAAATGCATACGTGCTTTTTGGCCAACCAAGCAACCTGGAAAGGCAAATCAGCGCTACAAAGAAGTCTCGCTTCCCATCGGTCAAAAGGGCCATGCTGCAAAAAGTGTCAAAACCAGAAATACAGGACAGGCCATGGAGAAATGGCAGCCTTGCTACGCTGATGGGCGGGATGTAAATTGCCAACAGGCACTCTGGAGAAGTGTACGGTGTGTCCTGAAACATCGAAAAAACACAGCTTAGCGAGCATAGGGCACGTCCACTCATGGGCGTATAAATTGGGAAAACTAAAAATCAGCAAGACACAGGCACCCCAAAGTTTAGGGCTGCTCTGTTGACAAGAGCCTCCACTTCATGACACCTTAAATATCCCAGGAAAGAGAAAAATGGATAAAGAAGTTGTGGTCCTTATGTACAATGGAATATCACTTAGAAATGAAATCAATGTCCTAAGGCTAGTAGAAGCAAGATGATTGGATTTAGGTACGACGATTCTAAGTGAAATAAGTCACACAGAAAAAGACACTTATCATAAGCTATCACTTAGAGAGGGAATGTAAAAACCGCTACACTTGAACTGAATTACAAAACAGAACAGAGTCACACGTTTAGAAAACACACTATGGCTGCTTAACGGGAAAGGTGAGGTGGGGTGATGCATAAAACAAGGGTTTCAAATTAGCTCAGATACCATTCCATAAACCCAATTTAATAGACAAGACCTACTCCTTTCTCAGTGAACTGGACTCAACACCCCCTATTCACCGCACAAGAATATATGTGACTAGTAAGAATCTTAAAACCTATGTACTGATATCTGTCTGGAAGTGAGTCAAGTGGGTGTAAAGCCGCATAAACACAGCCGTGAAAAGCAGCTAAACCCCATTATAAAAATAAATTACTTTGAAAAACCCGTAAAACAAAGACAGTGAAAGAGAGAGAAATTCTTACACAATTCGTTCAGGGGCTGTGATGCCACCTGGATTGACCATATCTAGACCCACAGCTGGATATGAGACATAAGGATAGACACTCTTGGGGCTGAGAGGTTTGGTGAGGTTGGGTGAGCAAACGCAGAACCTTTAAAGTAATACTGCGTGGTACCCATCCCATGGGTCCCAAATCTCCAGGTTCAAGGGCATCTTCCTACATCGAAAACATGCATGAGAAACCCAGAAGATGGTACACCGTGTGATTTTGAAAGGTTTCTAAAACACACCTCATTTCTCATCTCCTTTGGTCGGGTTCGCCATTCCAGCTACTTTACTAGAAATCTCCCTACTTGGAGAATCAGCACCTTTAACCTCCTGTTCCCTATAGGTTGCAATTTGTCCTGAGGATGAACGGGAAGAGGGGCAACCAATGAGAGACTAGATCTAGGTGTTGGGACAGGCACAGGTCACTCTATTTTCCCATCAGGAAGAAGAATTAACCACTGGCTCAGCCTGCCCCCCAGAAGCAGAATAGGGTCTGAGGCAATCCCACGCTTTTGCGGCCAGCTCCCAAAAAAGTGAGTTGAAAAATGGAGCTCAGGGACACTGCCATTCACAAACCAGCAGAGTTATAAATGATAACTCTCGTCCACAAATATATTGAGGGAAGGCAACGAAGAGGATTTGAAAGCAAGGCAGAATTGCAGGAAACAGGTTTCAGAAGTTAGATTCGAATCGCCTTTAAAGCACATGAAAAGTGGCAAAATGTCGACAATGATGCCCTTGGCCAAAAAGGGCGTATGAGTTTTTTCCTGAAGATATTCAGGAAAAAACGCATACGCCCTTTTTTCCAACCTAGCAACCTGGAAAGGCAAATCAGCGCTACAAAGAAGTCTCGCTTCCCATCGGTCAAAAGGGCCATGCTGCAAAAAGTGTCAAAACCAGAAATGCAGGACAGGCCATGGAGAAATGGCAGCCTTGCTACGCTGATGGGCGGGATGTAAATTGTAAACAGCCACTCTGGAGAAGTGTACGGTGTGTCCTGAAACATCGAAAAAACACAGCTTAGCGAGCATAGGGCACGTCCAGTCATGGGCGTATAAATTGGGAAAACTAAAAATCAGCAAGACACAGGCACCCCAAAGTTTAAGGCTGCTCTGTTGACAAGAGCCTCCACTTCATGACACCTTAAATATCCCAGGAAAGAGAAAAATGGATAAAGAAGTTGTGGTCCTTATGTACAATGGAATATCACTCAGCCATGGAATCAATGTCATAAGGCTAGTAGAAGCAAGATGAGTGGATTTAGATACGACGATTCTAAGTGAAATAAGTCACACAGAAAAAGACACTTATCATAAGCTATCACTTATAGAGGGAATGTAAAAACCGCTACACTTGAACTGAATTACAAAACAGAACAGAGTCACACGTTTAGAAAACACACTATGGCTGCTTAACAGGAAAGGTGAGGTGGGGTGATGCATAAAACAAGGGTTTCAAATTAGCTCAGATACCGTTCCATACGCCCAATATGTAATAGACAAGACCTACTCCTTGCTCAGTGAACTGGACTCAACACCCCCTATTCAACGCACAAGAATATATCTGACTAGTAAGAATGTTAAAACCTATGTATTGATATCTCTCTGGAAGTGAGTCAGTGGGTGTAAAGCCGCATAAACACAGCTGTGAAAAGCAGCTAAACCCCATTATGAAAATAAATTACTTTTAAAACCCGTAAAACTCAGACAGTGAAAGACAGAGAAATTCTTACACAATTCGTTCAGGGGCTGTGATGCAACCTGGATTGACCATATCTAGACCCACTGCTGGATGAGACCTAAGGATGGACACTCTTGGGGCTGAGAGGTTTGGTGAGGTTGGGTGAGCAAACCAGAACCTTTATACTAATACTGCGTGGTACCCATCCCATGGGTCCCAAATCTCCAGGTTCAAGGGCATCTTCTTACATCGAAAACATGCATGAGAAACCCAGAAGATGGTACACCGTGTGATTTTGAAAGGTTTCTAAAACGCACCTCATTTCTCATCTCCTTGTGCTCGGGTTCACCATTCCAGCTACTTTACTAGCAATCTCCCTACTTGGAGAATCAGCACCTTTAACCTCCTGTTCCCTACAGGTTGCAATTTGTCCTCAGGATGAACGGGAATAGGGGCAACCCATTAAGGACTAGATCTAGGTGTTGGGACAGGCAAAGGTCACTCTATTTTCCCATCAGGAAGAAGAATTAACCACAGGCTCAGCCTGCCGCCCAGAATCAAAATAGGGCCTGAGGCAATCCCGCGCTTTTGCGGCCAGCTCCCAAAAAAGCGAGTGAAAAATGGAGCTCAGGGACACTGCCATTCACAAACCCGCAGAGTTATAAATGATAACTCTCGTCCACAAATATATTGAGGGAAGGCAACGAAGAGGATTTGAAAGCAAGGCAGAGTTGCAGGAAACAGGTTTCAGGATGTAGATTCGAATCGCCTTTAAAGCACATGAAAAGCGGCAAAACGTCGAAAATGATGCCGTTGGCCAAAAAGGGCGTATGCGTTTTTTCCTGAATATATTCAGGAAAAAACGCATACGCCCTTTTTGGCCAACCAAGCAACCTGGAAAGGCAAATCAGCGCTACAAAGAAGTCTCGCTTCCCATCGGTCAAAAGGGCCATGCTGCAAAAAGTGTCAAAACCAGAAATGCAGGACAGGCCATGGAGAAATGGCAGCCTTGCTACGCTGATGGGCGGGATGTAAATTGCCAACAGCCACTCTGGAGAAGTGTACGGTGTGTCCTGAAACATGGAAAAAACACAGCTTAGGGAGCATAGGGCACGTCCACTCATGGGCGTATAAATTGGGAAAACTAAAAATCAGCAAGACACAGGCACCCCAAAGTTTAGGGCTGCTCTGTTGACAAGAGCCTCCACTTCATGACACCTTAAATATCCCAGGAAAGAGAAAAATGGATAAAGAAGTTGTGGTCCTTATGTACAATGGAATATCACTCAGAAATGAAATCAATGTCATAAGGCTAGTAGAAGCAAGATGAGTGGACTTAGGTACGACGATTCTAAGTGAAATAAGTCACACAGAAAAAGACACTTATCATAAGCTATCACTTATAGAGGGAATGTAAAAACCGCTACACTTGAACTGAATTACAAAACAGAACAGAGTCACACGTTTAGAAAACACACTATGGCTGCTTAACGGGAAAGGTGAGGTGGGGTGATGCATAAAACAAGGGTTTCAAATTAGCTCAGATACCATTCCATAAACCCAATATGTAATAGACAAGACCTACTCCTTGCTCAGTGAACTGGACTCAACACCCCCTATTCACCGCACAAGAATATATCTGACTAATAAGAATCTTAAAACCTATGTATTGATATCTCTCTGGAAGTGAGTCAGTGCGTGTAAAGCCGCATAAACACAGCCGTGAAAAGCAGCTAAACCCCATTATAAAAATAAATTACTTTAAAAAACCCGTAAAACACATACAGTGAAATAGAGAGAAATTCTTACACAATTCGTTCACGGGCTGTGATGCAACCTGGATTGACCATATCTAGACCCACAGCTGGATGAGACCTAAGGGTGGACACTCTTGGGGCTGAGAGGTTTGGTGAGGTTGGGTGAGCAAACGCAGAACCTTTATAGTAATACTGCGTGGTACCCATCCCATGGGTCCCAAATCTCCAGGTTCAAGGGTATCTTCCTACGTCGAAAACACTCATGAGAAACCCAGAAGATGGTACACCGTGTCATCGGGAAATGTTTCTAAAACGCACCTCATTTCTCATCTCCTTGTGCTCGGGTTCGCCATTCCAGCTACTTTACTAGCAATCTCCCTACTTGGAGAATCAGCACCTTTAACCTCCTGTTCCCTACAGGTTGCAATTTGTCCTGAGTATGAAAGGGAAGAGGGGCAACCAATGAGAGACTAGATCTAGGTGTTGGGACAGGCACAGGTCACTCTATTTTCCCATCACTAAGAAGAACTTACCACAGGATAAGCCTGCCGCCGGGAATTAGAATAGGGCCTGAGGCAATACCGCGCTTTTGCGGCCAGCTCCCAAAAAAGTGAGTTGAAAAATGGAGCTCAGGGACACTGCCATTCACAAACCCGCAGAGTTATAAATGATAACTCTCGTCCACAAATATATTGAGGGAAGGCAACGAAGAGGATTTGAAAGCAAGGCAGAATTGCAGGAAACAGGTTTCAGGAGGTAGATTCGAATCGCATTTAAAGCACATGAATAGTGGCAAAACGTCGACAATGATGCCCTTGGCCAAAAAGGGCGTATGCGTTTTTTCCTGAAGATATTCAGGAAAAAACGCATACGCCCTTTTTGGCCAACCAAGCAACCTGGAATGGGAAATCAGCGCTACAAAGAAGTCTCGCTTCCCATCAGTCAAAAGGGCCATGCTTCAAAAAGTGTCAAAACCAGAAATGCAGGACAGGCCATGGAGAAATGGCAGCCTTGCTACGCTGATGGGCGGGATGTAAATTGCCAACAGCCACTCTGGAGAAGTGTACGGTGTGTCCTGAAACATGGAAAAAACACAGGTTAGGGAGCATAGGGCACGTCCACTCATGGGCGTATAAATTGGGAAAACTAAAAATCAGCAAGACACAGGCACCCCAAAGTTTAGGGCTGCTCTGTTGACAAGAACCTCCACTTCATGACACCTTAAATATCCCAGGAAAGAGAAAAATGGATGAAGAAGTTGTGGTCCTTATGTACAATGGAATATCACTCAGACATGAAATCAATGTCATAAGGCTAGTAGAAGCAAGATGAGTGGATTTAGATACGACGATTCTAAGTGAAATAAGTCACACAGAAAAAGACACTTATCATAAGCTATCACTTATAGAGGGAATGTAAAAACCGCTACACTTGAACTGAATTACAAAAGAGAACAGAATCACACGTTTAGAAAACACACTATGGCTGCTTAACGGGAAAGGTGAGGTGGGGTGATGCATAAAACAAGGGTTTCAAATTGGCTCAGATACCGTTCCATACACCCAATATGTAATAGACAAGACCTACTCCTTGCTCAGTGAACTGGACTCAACACCCCCTATTCACCGCACAAGAATATATCTGACTAGTAAGAATATTAAAACCTATGTATTGATATCTCTCTGGAAGTGAGTCAGTGGGTGTAAAGCCGCATAAACACAGCCGTGAAAAGCAGCTAAACCCCATTATAAAAATAAATTACTTTTAAAAACCCGTAAAACAAAGACATTGAAAGAGAGAGAAATTCTTACAAAATTCGTTCAGGGGCTGTGATGCAACCTGGATTGACCATATCCAGACCCACAGCTGGATGATAACTAAGGGTGGACACTCTTGGGGCTGAGAGGTTTGGTGAGGTTGGGTGAGCAAACGCAGAACCTTTAAAGTAATACTGCGTGGTACCCATCCCATGGGTCCCAAATCTCCAGGTTCAAGGGCATCTTCCTACATCGAAAACATGCATGAGAAACCCAGAAGATGGTACACCGTGTGATTTTGAAAGGTTTCTAAAACGCACCTCATTTCTCATCTCCTTGTTCTCGGGTTCGCCATTCCAGCTACTTTACTAGCAATCTCCCTACTTGGAGAATCAGCACCTTTAACCTCCTGTTCCCTACAGGTTGCAATTTGTCCTGAGGATGAACGGGAAGAGGGGCAACCAAGGAGAGACTAGATCTAGGTGTTGGGACTGGTACAGGTCACTCTATTTTCCCATCAGGAAGAAGAATTAACCACAGGCTCAGCCTGCAGCCCAGAAGCACAATAGGGCCTGAGGCAATCCCGCGCTTTTGCGGCCAGCTCCCAAAAAAGTGAGTTGAAAAATGGAGCTCAGGGACACTGCCATTCACACACCCGCAGAGATATAAATGATAACTCTCGTCCACAAATATATTGAGGGAAAGCAACGAAGAGGATTTGAAAGCAAGGCAGAATTGCAGGAAACAGGTTTCAGGAGGTAGATTCGAATCGCCTTTAAAGCACATGAAAAGTGGCAAAACGTCGACAATGATGCCCTTGGCCAAAAAGGGCGTATGCGTTTTTTCCTGAAGATATTCAGGAAAAAACGCATACGCCCTTTTTGGCCAACCAAGCAACCTGGAAAGGCAAATCAGCGCTACAAAGAAGTCTCGCTTCCCATCGGTCAAAAGGGCCATGCTGCAAAAAGTGTCAAAACCAGAAATGCAGGACAGGCCATGGAGAAATGGCAGCCTTGCTACGCTGATGGGCGGGATGTAAATTGCCAACAGCCACTCTGGAGAAGTGTACGGTGTGTCCTGAAACATCGAAAAAACACAGCTTAGGGAGCATAGGGCACGTCCACTCATGGGCGTATAAATTGGGAAAACTAAAAATCAGCAAGACACAGGCACCCCAAAGTTTAGGGCTGCTCTGTTGACAAGAACCTCCACTTCATGACACCTTAAATATCCCAGGAAAGAGAAAAATGGATGAAGAAGTTGTGGTCCTTATGTACAATGGAATATCACTCAGCCATGGAATCAATGTCATAAGGCTAGTAGAAGCAAGATGAGTGGATTTAGATACGACGATTCTAAGTGAAATAAGTCACACAGAAAAAGACACTTATCAAAACTATCACTTATAGAGGGAATGTAAAAACCGCTACACTTGAACTGAATTACAAAAGAGAACAGAGTCACACGTTTAGAAAACACACTATGGCTGCTTAACGGGAAATGTGAGGTGGGGTGATGCATAAAACAAGGGTTTCAAATTAGCTCAGATACCGTTCCATACACCCAATATGTAATAGACAAGACCTACTCCTTGCTCAGTGAACTGGACTCAACACCCCCTATTCACCACACAAGAATATATCTGACTAGTAAGAATCTTAAAACCTATGTATAGATATCTCTCTGGAAGTGAGTCAGTGGGTGTAAAGCCGCATAAACACAGCCGTGAAAAGCAGCTAAACCCCATTATAAAAATAAATTACTTTTAAAAACCCGTAAAACAAAGACAGTGAAAGAGAGAGAAATTCTTACACAATTCGTTCAGGGGCTGTGATGCAACCTGGATTGACCATATCTAGACCCACTGCTGGATGACACATAAGGATGGACACTCTTGGGCCTGAGAGGTTTGGTGAGGTTGGGTGAGCAAACACAGAACCTTTATAGTAATACAGCGTGGTACCCATCCCATGGGTCCCAAATCTCCAGGTTCAAGGGCATCTTCCTACATCAAAAACATGCATGAGAAACCCAGAAGATGGTACATCGTGTGATTTTGAAAGGTTTCTAAAACACACCTCATTTCTCATCTCCTTTGCTCGGGTTCGCCATTCCAGCTACTTTACTAGCAATCTCCCTACTTGGAGAATCAGCACCTTTAACCTCCTGTTCCCTAAAGGTTGCAATTTGTCCTGAGGATGAAAGGGAAGAGGGGCAACCAATGAGAGACTAGATCTAGGTGTTGGGACAGGCACAGGTCACTCTGTTTTCCCATCAGGAAGAAGAAGTTACCACAGGATAAGCCTGCCGCTGGGAACCAGAATAGGGCCTGAGGCAATCCCGCGATTTTGCGGCCAGCTCCCAAAAAAGACAGTTGAAAAATGGAGCTCAGGGACACTGCCATTCACAAACCCGCAGAGTTATAAATGATAACTCTCGTCCACAAATATATTGAGGGAAAGCAACGAAGAGGATTTGAAAGCAAGGCAGAATTGCAGGAAACAGATTTCAGGAGGTAGATTCGAATCGCCTTTAAAGCACATGAAAAGTGGCAAAACGTCGACAATGATGCCCTTGGCCAAAAAGGGCGTATGCGTTTTTTCCTGAAGATATTCAGGAAAAAACGCATAGGCCCTTTTTGGCCAACCAAGCAACCTGGAAAGGCAAATCAGCGCTACAAAGAAGTCTCGCTTCCCATCGGTCAAAAGGGCCATGCTGCAAAAAGTGTCAAAACCAGAAATGCAGGACAGGCCATGGAGAAATGGCAGCCTTGCTACGCTGATCGGCGGGATGTAAATTGTCAACAGCCACTCTGGAGAAGTGTACGGTGTGTCCTGAAACATGGAAAAAACACAGCTTAGGGAGCATAGGGCACGTCCACTCATGGGCGTATAAATTGGGAAAACTAAAAATCAGCAAGACACAGGCACCCCAAAGTTTAGGGCTGCTCTGTTGACAAGAGCCTCCACGTCATGACACCTTAAATATCCCAGGAAAGAGAAAAATGGATAAAGTTGTGGTCCTTATGTACAATGGAATATCAATCAGAAATGAAATCAATGTCATAAGGCTAGTAGAAGCAAGATGAGTGGATTTAGGTACGACGATTCTAAGTGAAATAAGTCACACAGAAAAAGACACTTATCATAAGCTATCACTTATAGAGGGAATGTAAAAACCGCTACACTTGAACTGAATTACAAAACAGAACAGAGTCACACGTTTAGAAAACACACTATGGCTGCTTAACGGAAAAGGTGAGGTGGGGTGATGCATAAAACAAGGGTTTCAAATTCGCTCAAATACCGTTCCATACACCCAATATGTAATAGACAAGACCTACTCCTTGCTCAGTGAACTGGACTCAACACCCCCTATTCACCGCACAAGAATATATCTGACTAGTAAGAATCTTAAAACCTATGTATTGATATCTCTCTGGAAGTGAGTCAGTGGGTGTAAAGCCGCATAAACACAGCCGTGAAAAGCAGCTAAGCCACATTATAAAAATAACTTACTTTTAAAAACCCGTACAACAAAGACAGTGAAAGAGAGAGAAATTCTTACAAAATAAGTTCAGGGGCTGTGATGCAACCTGGATTGACCATACCTAGACACACAGCTGGATGAGACATATGGATGGATACTCTTGGGGCTGAGAGGTTTGGTGAGGTTGGGTGAGCAAACGCAGAACCTTTATAGTAATACTGCGTGGTACCCATCCCATGGGTCCCAAATCTCCAGGTTCAAGGGTATCTTCCTACGTCGAAAACACGCATGAGAAACCCAGAAGATGGTACACCGTGTCATCGGGAAAGGTTTCTAAAACGCAGCTCATTTCTCATCTCCTTGTGCTCGGGTTCGCCATTCCAGCTACTTTACTAGCAATCTCCCTACTTGGAGAATCAGCACCTTTAACCTCCTGTTCCCTACAGGTTGCAATTTGTCCTGAGTATGAAAGGGAAGAGGGGCAACCAATGAGAGACTAGATCTAGGTGTTGGGACAGGCACAGGTCACTCTATTTTCCCATCAGGAAGAAGAATTAACCACTGGCTCAGCCTGCCCCCCAGAAGCAGAATAGGGTCTGAGGCAATCCCACGCTTTTGCGGCCAGCTCCCAAAAAAGTGAGTTGAAAAATGGAGCTCAGGGACACTGCCATTCACAAACCCGCAGAGTTATAAATGATAACTCTCGTCCACAAATATATTGAGGGAAGGCAACGAAGAGGATTTGAAAGCAAGGCAGAATTGCAGGAAACAGGTTTCAGGAGGTAGATTCGAATCGCATTTAAAGCACATGAAAAGTGGCAAAACGTCGACAATGATGCCCTTGGCCAAAAAGGGCGTATGCGTTTTTTCCTGAAGATATTCAGGAAAAAATGCATACGTGCTTTTTGGCCAACCAAGCAACCTGGAAAGGCAAATCAGCGCTACAAAGAAGTCTCGCTTCCCATCGGTCAAAAGGGCCATGCTGCAAAAAGTGTCAAAACCAGAAATACAGGACAGGCCATGGAGAAATGGCAGCCTTGCTACGCTGATGGGCGGGATGTAAATTGCCAACAGGCACTCTGGAGAAGTGTACGGTGTGTCCTGAAACATCGAAAAAACACAGCTTAGCGAGCATAGGGCACGTCCACTCATGGGCGTATAAATTGGGAAAACTAAAAATCAGCAAGACACAGGCACCCCAAAGTTTAGGGCTGCTCTGTTGACAAGAGCCTCCACTTCATGACACCTTAAATATCCCAGGAAAGAGAAAAATGGATAAAGAAGTTGTGGTCCTTATGTACAATGGAATATCACTTAGAAATGAAATCAATGTCCTAAGGCTAGTAGAAGCAAGATGATTGGATTTAGGTACGACGATTCTAAGTGAAATAAGTCACACAGAAAAAGACACTTATCATAAGCTATCACTTAGAGAGGGAATGTAAAAACCGCTACACTTGAACTGAATTACAAAACAGAACAGAGTCACACGTTTAGAAAACACACTATGGCTGCTTAACGGGAAAGGTGAGGTGGGGTGATGCATAAAACAAGGGTTTCAAATTAGCTCAGATACCATTCCATAAACCCAATATGTAATAGACAAGACCTACTCCTTTCTCAGTGAACTGGACTCAACACCCCCTATTCACCGCACAAGAATATATGTGACTAGTAAGAATCTTAAAACCTATGTACTGATATCTGTCTGGAAGTGAGTCAAGTGGGTGTAAAGCCGCATAAACACAGCCGTGAAAAGCAGCTAAACCCCATTATAAAAATAAATTACTTTGAAAAACCCGTAAAACAAAGACAGTGAAAGAGAGAGAAATTCTTACACAATTCGTTCAGGGGCTGTGATGCCACCTGGATTGACCATATCTAGACCCACAGCTGGATGAGACATAAGGATAGACACTCTTGGGGCTGAGAGGTTTGGTGAGGTTGGGTGAGCAAACGCAGAACCTTTAAAGTAATACTGCGTGGTACCCATCCCATGGGTCCCAAATCTCCAGGTTCAAGGGCATCTTCCTACATCGAAAACATGCATGAGAAACCCAGAAGATGGTACACCGTGTGATTTTGAAAGGTTTCTAAAACACACCTCATTTCTCATCTCCTTTGGTCGGGTTCGCCATTCCAGCTACTTTACTAGAAATCTCCCTACTTGGAGAATCAGCACCTTTAACCTCCTGTTCCCTATAGGTTGCAATTTGTCCTGAGGATGAACGGGAAGAGGGGCAACCAATGAGAGACTAGATCTAGGTGTTGGGACAGGCACAGGTCACTCTATTTTCCCATCAGGAAGAAGAATTAACCACTGGCTCAGCCTGCCCCCCAGAAGCAGAATAGGGTCTGAGGCAATCCCACGCTTTTGCGGCCAGCTCCCAAAAAAGTGAGTTGAAAAATGGAGCTCAGGGACACTGCCATTCACAAACCAGCAGAGTTATAAATGATAACTCTCGTCCACAAATATATTGAGGGAAGGCAACGAAGAGGATTTGAAAGCAAGGCAGAATTGCAGGAAACAGGTTTCAGAAGTTAGATTCGAATCGCCTTTAAAGCACATGAAAAGTGGCAAAATGTCGACAATGATGCCCTTGGCCAAAAAGGGCGTATGAGTTTTTTCCTGAAGATATTCAGGAAAAAACGCATACGCCCTTTTTTCCAACCTAGCAACCTGGAAAGGCAAATCAGCGCTACAAAGAAGTCTCGCTTCCCATCGGTCAAAAGGGCCATGCTGCAAAAAGTGTCAAAACCAGAAATGCAGGACAGGCCATGGAGAAATGGCAGCCTTGCTACGCTGATGGGCGGGATGTAAATTGTAAACAGCCACTCTGGAGAAGTGTACGGTGTGTCCTGAAACATCGAAAAAACACAGCTTAGCGAGCATAGGGCACGTCCAGTCATGGGCGTATAAATTGGGAAAACTAAAAATCAGCAAGACACAGGCACCCCAAAGTTTAAGGCTGCTCTGTTGACAAGAGCCTCCACTTCATGACACCTTAAATATCCCAGGAAAGAGAAAAATGGATAAAGAAGTTGTGGTCCTTATGTACAATGGAATATCACTCAGCCATGGAATCAATGTCATAAGGCTAGTAGAAGCAAGATGAGTGGATTTAGGTACGACGATTCTAAGTGAAATAAGTCACACAGAAAAAGACACTTATCATAAGCTATCACTTATAGAGGGAATGTAAAAACCGCTACACTTGAACTGAATTACAAAACAGAACAGAGTCACACGTTTAGAAAACACACTATGGCTGCTTAACAGGAAAGGTGAGGTGGGGTGATGCATAAAACAAGGGTTTCAAATTAGCTCAGATACCGTTCCATACGCCCAATATGTAATAGACAAGACCTACTCCTTGCTCAGTGAACTGGACTCAACACCCCCTATTCAACGCACAAGAATATATCTGACTAGTAACAATGTTAAAACCTATGTATTGATATCTCTCTGGAAGTGAGTCAGTGGGTGTAAAGCCGCATAAACACAGCTGTGAAAAGCAGCTAAACCCCATTATGAAAATAAATTACTTTTAAAACCCGTAAAACTCAGACAGTGAAAGACAGAGAAATTCTTACACAATTCGTTCAGGGGCTGTGATGCAACCTGGATTGACCATATCTAGACCCACTGCTGGATGAGACCTAAGGATGGACACTCTTGGGGCTGAGAGGTTTGGTGAGGTTGGGTGAGCAAACCAGAACCTTTATACTAATACTGCGTGGTACCCATCCCATGGGTCCCAAATCTCCAGGTTCAAGGGCATCTTCTTACATCGAAAACATGCATGAGAAACCCAGAAGATGGTACACCGTGTGATTTTGAAAGGTTTCTAAAACGCACCTCATTTCTCATCTCCTTGTGCTCGGGTTCACCATTCCAGCTACTTTACTAGCAATCTCCCTACTTGGAGAATCAGCACCTTTAACCTCCTGTTCCCTACAGGTTGCAATTTGTCCTCAGGATGAACGGGAATAGGGGCAACCCATTAAGGACTAGATCTAGGTGTTGGGACAGGCAAAGGTCACTCTATTTTCCCATCAGGAAGAAGAATTAACCACAGGCTCAGCCTGCCGCCCAGAATCAAAATAGGGCCTGAGGCAATCCCGCGCTTTTGCGGCCAGCTCCCAAAAAAGCGAGTGAAAAATGGAGCTCAGGGACACTGCCATTCACAAACCCGCAGAGTTATAAATGATAACTCTCGTCCACAAATATATTGAGGGAAGGCAACGAAGAGGATTTGAAAGCAAGGCAGAGTTGCAGGAAACAGGTTTCAGGATGTAGATTCGAATCGCCTTTAAAGCACATGAAAAGCGGCAAAACGTCGAAAATGATGCCGTTGGCCAAAAAGGGCGTATGCGTTTTTTTCCTGAATATATTCAGGAAAAAACGCATACGCCCTTTTTGGCCAACCAAGCAACCTGGAAAGGCAAATCAGCGCTACAAAGAAGTCTCGCTTCCCATCGGTCAAAAGGGCCATGCTGCAAAAAGTGTCAAAACCAGAAATGCAGGACAGGCCATGGAGAAATGGCAGCCTTGCTACGCTGATGGGCGGGATGTAAATTGCCAACAGCCACTCTGGAGAAGTGTACGGTGTGTCCTGAAACATGGAAAAAACACAGCTTAGGGAGCATAGGGCACGTCCACTCATGGGCGTATAAATTGGGAAAACTAAAAATCAGCAAGACACAGGCACCCCAAAGTTTAGGGCTGCTCTGTTGACAAGAGCCTCCACTTCATGACACCTTAAATATCCCAGGAAAGAGAAAAATGGATAAAGAAGTTGTGGTCCTTATGTACAATGGAATATCACTCAGAAATGAAATCAATGTCATAAGGCTAGTAGAAGCAAGATGAGTGGACTTAGGTACGACGATTCTAAGTGAAATAAGTCACACAGAAAAAGACACTTATCATAAGCTATCACTTATAGAGGGAATGTAAAAACCGCTACACTTGAACTGAATTACAAAACAGAACAGAGTCACACGTTTAGAAAACACACTATGGCTGCTTAACGGGAAAGGTGAGGTGGGGTGATGCATAAAACAAGGGTTTCAAATTAGCTCAGATACCATTCCATAAACCCAATATGTAATAGACAAGACCTACTCCTTGCTCAGTGAACTGGACTCAACACCCCCTATTCACCGCACAAGAATATATCTGACTAATAAGAATCTTAAAACCTATGTATTGATATCTCTCTGGAAGTGAGTCAGTGCGTGTAAAGCCGCATAAACACAGCCGTGAAAAGCAGCTAAACCCCATTATAAAAATAAATTACTTTAAAAAACCCGTAAAACACATACAGTGAAATAGAGAGAAATTCTTACACAATTCGTTCACGGGCTGTGATGCAACCTGGATTGACCATATCTAGACCCACAGCTGGATGAGACCTAAGGGTGGACACTCTTGGGGCTGAGAGGTTTGGTGAGGTTGGGTGAGCAAACGCAGAACCTTTATAGTAATACTGCGTGGTACCCATCCCATGGGTCCCAAATCTCCAGGTTCAAGGGTATCTTCCTACGTCGAAAACACTCATGAGAAACCCAGAAGATGGTACACCGTGTCATCGGGAAATGTTTCTAAAACGCACCTCATTTCTCATCTCCTTGTGCTCGGGTTCGCCATTCCAGCTACTTTACTAGCAATCTCCCTACTTGGAGAATCAGCACCTTTAACCTCCTGTTCCCTACAGGTTGCAATTTGTCCTGAGTATGAAAGGGAAGAGGTGGCAACCAATGAGAGACTAGATCTAGGTGTTGGGACAGGCACAGGTCGCTCTATTTTCCATCAGGAAGAAGAACTTACCACAGGATAAGCCTGCCGCCGGGAATTAGAATAGGGCCTGAGGCAAAACCGCGCTTTTGCGGCCAGCTCCCAAAAAAGTGAGTTGAAAAATGGAGCTCAGGGACACTGCCATTCACAAACCCGCAGAGTTATAAATGATAACTCTCGTCCACAAATATATTGAGGGAAGGCAACGAAGAGGATTTGAAAGCAAGGCAGAATTGCAGGAAACAGGTTTCAGGAGGTAGATTCGAATCGCATTTAAAGCACATGAAAAGTGGCAAAACGTCGACAATGATGCCCTTGGCCAAAAAGGGCGTATGCGTTTTTTCCTGAAGATATTCAGGAAAAAACGCATACGCCATTTTTGGCCAACCAAGCAACCTGGAATGGGAAATCAGCGCTACAAAGAAGTCTCGCTTCCCATCAGTCAAAAGGGCCATGCTTCAAAAAGTGTCAAAACCAGAAATGCAGGACAGGCCATGGAGAAATGGCAGCCTTGCTACGCTGATGGGCGGGATGTAAATTGCCAACAGCCACTCTGGAGAAGTGTACGGTGTGTCCTGAAACATGGAAAAAACACAGCTTAGGGAGCATAGGGCACGTCCACTCATGGGCGTATAAATTGGGAAACTAAAAATCAGCAAGACACAGGCACCCCAAAGTTTAGGGCTGCTCTGTTGACAAGAACCTCCACTTCATGACACCTTAAATATCCAGGAAAGAGAAAAATGGATGAAGAAGTTGTGGTCCTTATGTACAATGGAATATCACTCAGACATGAAATCAATGTCATAAGGCTAGTAGAAGCAAGATGAGTGGATTTAGATACGACGATTCTAAGTGAAATAAGTCACACAGAAAAAGACACTTATTCAATAAGCTATCACTTATAGAGGGAATGTAAAAACCGCTACACTTGAACTGAATTACAAAAGAGAACAGAATCACACGTTTAGAAAACACACTATGGCTGCTTAACGGGAAAGGTGAGGTGGGGTGATGCATAAAACAAGGGTTTCAAATTGGCTCAGATACCGTTCCATACACCCAATATGTAATAGACAAGACCTACTCCTTGCTCAGTGAACTGGACTCAACACCCCCTATTCACCGCACAAGAATATATCTGACTAGTAAGAATATTAAAACCTATGTATTGATATCTCTCTGGAAGTGAGTCAGTGGGTGTAAAGCCGCATAAACACAGCCGTGAAAAGCAGCTAAACCCCATTATAAAAATAAATTACTTTTAAAAACCCGTAAAACACAGACATTGAAAGAGAGAGAAATTCTTACAAAATTCGTTCAGGGGCTGTGATGCAACCTGGATTGACCATATCCAGACCCACAGCTGGATGATACCTAAGGGTGGACACTCTTGGGGCTGAGAGGTTTGGTGAGGTTGGGTGAGCAAACGCAGAACCTTTAAAGTAATACTGCGTGGTACCCATCCCATGGGTCCCAAATCTCCAGGTTCAAGGGCATCTTCCTACATCGAAAACATGCATGAGAAACCCAGAAGATGGTACACCGTGTGATTTTGAAAGGTTTCTAAAACGCACCTCATTTCTCATCTCCTTGTTCTCGGGTTCGCCATTCCAGCTACTTTACTAGCAATCTCCCTACTTGGAGAATCAGCACCTTTAACCTCCTGTTCCCTACAGGTTGCAATTTGTCCTGAGGATGAACGGGAAGAGGGGCAACCAAGGAGAGACTAGATCTAGGTGTTGGGACTGGTACAGGTCACTCTATTTTCCCATCAGGAAGAAGAATTAACCACAGGCTCAGCCTGCAGCCCAGAAGCACAATAGGGCCTGAGGCAATCCCGCGCTTTTGCGGCCAGCTCCCAAAAAAGTGAGTTGAAAAATGGAGCTCAGGGACACTGCCATTCACACACCCGCAGAGATATAAATGATAACTCTCGTCCACAAATATATTGAGGGAAAGCAACGAAGAGGATTTGAAAGCAAGGCAGAATTGCAGGAAACAGGTTTCAGGAGGTAGATTCGAATCGCCTTTAAAGCACATGAAAAAGTGGCAAAACGTCGACAATGATGCCCTTGGCCAAAAAGGGCGTATGCGTTTTTTCCTGAAGATATTCAGGAAAAAACGCATACGCCCTTTTTGGCCAACCAAGCAACCTGGAAAGGCAAATCAGCGCTACAAAGAAGTCTCGCTTCCCATCGGTCAAAAGGGCCATGCTGCAAAAAGTGTCAAAACCAGAAATGCAGGACAGGCCATGGAGAAATGGCAGCCTTGCTACGCTGATGGGCGGGATGTAAATTGCCAACAGCCACTCTGGAGAAGTGTACGGTGTGTCCTGAAACATCGAAAAAACACAGCTTAGGGAGCATAGGGCACGTCCACTCATGGGCGTATAAATTGGGAAAACTAAAAATCAGCAAGACACAGGCACCCCAAAGTTTAGGGCTGCTCTGTTGACAAGAACCTCCACTTCATGACACCTTAAATATCCCAGGAAAGAGAAAAATGGATGAAGAAGTTGTGGTCCTTATGTACAATGGAATATCACTCAGCCATGGAATCAATGTCATAAGGCTAGTAGAAGCAAGATGAGTGGATTTAGATACGACGATTCTAAGTGAAATAAGTCACACAGAAAAAGACACTTATCAAAACTATCACTTATAGAGGGAATGTAAAAACCGCTACACTTGAACTGAATTACAAAAGAGAACAGAGTCACACGTTTAGAAAACACACTATGGCTGCTTAACGGGAAATGTGAGGTGGGGTGATGCATAAAACAAGGGTTTCAAATTAGCTCAGATACCGTTCCATACACCCAATATGTAATAGACAAGACCTACTCCTTGCTCAGTGAACTGGACTCAACACCCCCTATTCACCACACAAGAATATATCTGACTAGTAAGAATCTTAAAACCTATGTATAGATATCTCTCTGGAAGTGAGTCAGTGGGTGTAAAGCCGCATAAACACAGCCGTGAAAAGCAGCTAAACCCCATTATAAAAATAAATTACTTTTAAAAACCCGTAAAACAAAGACAGTGAAAGAGAGAGAAATTCTTACACAATTCGTTCAGGGGCTGTGATGCAACCTGGATTGACCATATCTAGACCCACTGCTGGATGACACATAAGGATGGACACTCTTGGGCCTGAGAGGTTTGGTGAGGTTGGGTGAGCAAACACAGAACCTTTATAGTAATACAGCGTGGTACCCATCCCATGGGTCCCAAATCTCCAGGTTCAAGGGCATCTTCCTACATCAAAAACATGCATGAGAAACCCAGAAGATGGTACATCGTGTGATTTTGAAAGGTTTCTAAAACACACCTCATTTCTCATCTCCTTTGCTCGGGTTCGCCATTCCAGCTACTTTACTAGCAATCTCCCTACTTGGAGAATCAGCACCTTTAACCTCCTGTTCCCTAAAGGTTGCAATTTGTCCTGAGGATGAAAGGGAAGAGGGGCAACCAATGAGAGACTAGATCTAGGTGTTGGGACAGGCACAGGTCACTCTGTTTTCCCATCAGGAAGAAGAAGTTACCACAGGATAAGCCTGCCGCTGGGAACCAGAATAGGGCCTGAGGCAATCCCGCGATTTTGCGGCCAGCTCCCAAAAAAGACAGTTGAAAAATGGAGCTCAGGGACACTGCCATTCACAAACCCGCAGAGTTATAAATGATAACTCTCGTCCACAAATATATTGAGGGAAAGCAACGAAGAGGATTTGAAAGCAAGGCAGAATTGCAGGAAACAGATTTCAGGAGGTAGATTCGAATCGCCTTTAAAGCACATGAAAAGTGGCAAACGTCGACAATGATGCCCTTGGCCAAAAAGGGCGTATGCGTTTTTTCCTGAAGATATTCAGGAAAAAACGCATAGGCCCTTTTTGGCCAACCAAGCAACCTGGAAAGGCAAATCAGCGCTACAAAGAAGTCTCGCTTCCCATCGGTCAAAAGGGCCATGCTGCAAAAAGTGTCAAAACCAGAAATGCAGGACAGGCCATGGAGAAATGGCAGCCTTGCAACGCTGATCGGCGGGATGTAAATTGTCAACAGCCACTCTGGAGAAGTGTACGGTGTGTCCTGAAACATGGAAAAAACACAGCTTAGGGAGCATAGGGCACGTCCACTCATGGGCGTATAAATTGGGAAAACTAAAAATCAGCAAGACACAGGCACCCCAAAGTTTAGGGCTGCTCTGTTGACAAGAGCCTCCACGTCATGACACCTTAAATATCCCAGGAAAGAGAAAAATGGATAAAGTTGTGGTCCTTATGTACAATGGAATATCAATCAGAAATGAAATCAATGTCATAAGGCTAGTAGAAGCAAGATGAGTGGATTTAGGTACGACGATTCTAAGTGAAATAAGTCACACAGAAAAAGACACTTATCATAAGCTATCACTTATAGAGGGAATGTAAAAACCGCTACACTTGAACTGAATTACAAAACAGAACAGAGTCACACGTTTAGAAAACACACTATGGCTGCTTAACGGAAAAGGTGAGGTGGGGTGATGCATAAAACAAGGGTTTCAAATTCGCTCAAATACCGTTCCATACACCCAATATGTAATAGACAAGACCTACTCCTTGCTCAGTGAACTGGACTCAACACCCCCTATTCACCGCACAAGAATATATCTGACTAGTAAGAATCTTAAAACCTATGTATTGATATCTCTCTGGAAGTGAGTCAGTGGGTGTAAAGCCGCATAAACACAGCCGTGAAAAGCAGCTAAGCCACATTATAAAAATAACTTACTTTTAAAAACCCGTACAACAAAGACAGTGAAAGAGAGAGAAATTCTTACAAAATAAGTTCAGGGGCTGTGATGCAACCTGGATTGACCATACCTAGACACACAGCTGGATGAGACATATGGATGGATACTCTTGGGGCTGAGAGGTTTGGTGAGGTTGGGTGAGCAAACGCAGAACCTTTATAGTAATACTGCGTGGTACCCATCCCATGGGTCCCAAATCTCCAGGTTCAAGGGTATCTTCCTACGTCGAAAACACGCATGAGAAACCCAGAAGATGGTACACCGTGTCATCGGGAAAGGTTTCTAAAACGCAGCTCATTTCTCATCTCCTTGTGCTCGGGTTCGCCATTCCAGCTACTTTACTAGCAATCTCCCTACTTGGAGAATCAGCACCTTTAACCTCCTGTTCCCTACAGGTTGCAATTTGTCCTGAGTATGAAAGGGAAGAGGGGCAACCAATGAGAGACTAGATCTAGGTGTTGGGACAGGCACAGGTCACTCTATTTTCCCATCAGGAAGAAGAATTAACCACTGGCTCAGCCTGCCCCCCAGAAGCAGAATAGGGTCTGAGGCAATCCCACGCTTTTGCGGCCAGCTCCCAAAAAAGTGAGTTGAAAAATGGAGCTCAGGGACACTGCCATTCACAAACCCGCAGAGTTATAAATGATAACTCTCGTCCACAAATATATTGAGGGAAGGCAACGAAGAGGATTTGAAAGCAAGGCAGAATTGCAGGAAACAGGTTTCAGGAGGTAGATTCGAATCGCATTTAAAGCACATGAAAAGTGGCAAAACGTCGACAATGATGCCCTTGGCCAAAAAGGGCGTATGCGTTTTTTCCTGAAGATATTTAGGAAAAAATGCATACGCGCTTTTTGGCCAACCAAGCAACCTGGAAAGGCAAATCAGCGCTACAAAGAAGTCTCGCTTCCCATCGGTCAAAAGGGCCATGCTGCAAAAAGTGTCAAAACCAGAAATACAGGACAGGCCATGGAGAAATGGCAGCCTTGCTACGCTGATGGGCGGGATGTAAATTGCCAACAGGCACTCTGGAGAAGTGTACGGTGTGTCCTGAAACATCGAAAAAACACAGCTTAGCGAGCATAGGGCACGTCCACTCATGGGCGTATAAATTGGGAAAACTAAAAATCAGCAAGACACAGGCACCCCAAAGTTTAGGGCTGCTCTGTTGACAAGAGCCTCCACTTCATGACACCTTAAATATCCCAGGAAAGAGAAAAATGGATAAAGAAGTTGTGGTCCTTATGTACAATGGAATATCACTTAGAAATGAAATCAATGTCCTAAGGCTAGTAGAAGCAAGATGATTGGATTTAGGTACGACGATTCTAAGTGAAATAAGTCACACAGAAAAAGACACTTATCATAAGCTATCACTTAGAGAGGGAATGTAAAAACCGCTACACTTGAACTGAATTACAAAACAGAACAGAGTCACACGTTTAGAAAACACACTATGGCTGCTTAACGGGAAAGGTGAGGTGGGGTGATGCATAAAACAAGGGTTTCAAATTAGCTCAGATACCATTCCATAAACCCAATATGTAATAGACAAGACCTACTCCTTGCTCAGTGAACTGGACTCAACACCCCCTATTCACCGCACAAGAATATATGTGACTAGTAAGAATCTTAAAACCTATGTACTGATATCTGTCTGGAAGTGAGTCAAGTGGGTGTAAAGCCGCATAAACACAGCCGTGAAAAGCAGCTAAACCCCATTATAAAAATAAATTACTTTGAAAAACCCGTAAAACAAAGACAGTGAAAGAGAGAGAAATTCTTACACAATTCGTTCAGGGGCTGTGATGCCACCTGGATTGACCATATCTAGACCCACAGCTGGATGAGACATAAGGATGGACACTCTTGGGGCTGAGAGGTTTGGTGAGGTTGGGTGAGCAAACGCAGAACCTTTAAAGTAATACTGCGTGGTACCCATCCCATGGGTCCCAAATCTCCAGGTTCAAGGGCATCTTCCTACATCGAAAACATGCATGAGAAACCCAGAAGATGGTACACCGTGTGATTTTGAAAGGTTTCTAAAACACACCTCATTTCTCATCTCCTTTGGTCGGGTTCGCCATTCCAGCTACTTTACTAGAAATCTCCCTACTTGGAGAATCAGCACCTTTAACCTCCTGTTCCCTATAGGTTGCAATTTGTCCTGAGGATGAACGGGAAGAGGGGCAACCAATGAGAGAATAGATCTAGGTGTTGGGACAGGCACAGGTCACTCTATTTTCCCATCAGGAAGAAGAATTAACCACTGGCTCAGCCTGCCCCCCAGAAGCAGAATAGGGTCTGAGGCAATCCCACGCTTTTGCGGCCAGCTCCCAAAAAAGTGAGTTGAAAAATGGAGCTCAGGGACACTGCCATTCACAAACCAGCAGAGTTATAAATGATAACTCTCGTCCACAAATATATTGAGGGAAGGCAACGAAGAGGATTTGAAAGCAAGGCAGAATTGCAGGAAACAGGTTTCAGAAGTTAGATTCGAATCGCCTTTAAAGCACATGAAAAGTGGCAAAATGTCGACAATGATGCCCTTGGCCAAAAAGGGCGTATGAGTTTTTTCCTGAAGATATTCAGGAAAAAACGCATACGCCCTTTTTTCCAACCTAGCAACCTGGAAAGGCAAATCAGCGCTACAAAGAAGTCTCGCTTCCCATCGGTCAAAAGGGCCATGCTGCAAAAAGTGTCAAAACCAGAAATGCAGGACAGGCCATGGAGAAATGGCAGCCTTGCTACGCTGATGGGCGGGATGTAAATTGTAAACAGCCACTCTGGAGAAGTGTACGGTGTGTCCTGAAACATCGAAAAAACACAGCTTAGCGAGCATAGGGCACGTCCAGTCATGGGCGTATAAATTGGGAAAACTAAAAATCAGCAAGACACAGGCACCCCAAAGTTTAAGGCTGCTCTGTTGACAAGAGCCTCCACTTCATGACACCTTAAATATCCCAGGAAAGAGAAAAATGGATAAAGAAGTTGTGGTCCTTATGTACAATGGAATATCACTCAGCCATGGAATCAATGTCATAAGGCTAGTAGAAGCAAGATGAGTGGATTTAGGTACGACGATTCTAAGTGAAATAAGTCACACAGAAAAAGACACTTATCATAAGCTATCACTTATAGAGGGAATGTAAAAACCGCTACACTTGAACTGAATTACAAAACAGAACAGAGTCACACGTTTAGAAAACACACTATGGCTGCTTAACAGGAAAGGTGAGGTGGGGTGATGCATAAAACAAGGGTTTCAAATTAGCTCAGATACCGTTCCATACGCCCAATATGTAATAGACAAGACCTACTCCTTGCTCAGTGAACTGGACTCAACACCCCGTATTCAACGCACAAGAATATATCTGACTAGTAAGAATCTTAAAACCTATGTATTGATATCTCTCTGGAAGTGAGTCAGTGGGTGTAAAGCAGCATAAACACAGCCGTGAAAAGCAGCTAAACCCCATTATGAAAATAAATTACTTTTAAAACCCGTAAAACTCAGACAGTGAAAGACAGAGAAATTCTTACACAATTCGTTCAGGGGCTGTGATGCAACCTGGATTGACCATATCTAGACCCACTGCTGGATGAGACCTAAGGATGGACACTCTTGGGGCTGAGAGGTTTGGTGAGGTTGGGTGAGCAAACCAGAACCTTTATACTAATACTGCGTGGTACCCATCCCATGGGTCCCAAATCTCCAGGTTCAAGGGCATCTTCTTACATCGAAAACATGCATGAGAAACCCAGAAGATGGTACACCGTGTGATTTTGAAAGGTTTCTAAAACGCACCTCATTTCTCATCTCCTTGTGCTCGGGTTCACCATTCCAGCTACTTTACTAGCAATCTCCCTACTTGGAGAATCAGCACCTTTAACCTCCTGTTCCCTACAGGTTGCAATTTGTCCTCAGGATGAACGGGAATAGGGGCAACCCATTAAGGACTAGATCTAGGTGTTGGGACAGGCACAGGACACTCTATTTTCCCATCAGGAAGAAGAATTAACCACAGGCTCAGCCTGCCGCCCAGAATCAAAATAGGGCCTGAGGCAATCCCGCGCTTTTGCGGCCAGCTCCCAAAAAAGCGAGTGAAAAATGGAGCTCAGGGACACTGCCATTCACAAACCCGCAGAGTTATAAATGATAACTCTCGTCCACAAATATATTGAGGGAAGGCAACGAAGAGGATTTGAAAGCAAGGCAGAGTTGCAGGAAACAGGTTTCAGGATGTAGATTCGAATCGCCTTTAAAGCACATGAAAAGCGGCAAAACGTCGAAAATGATGCCGTTGGCCAAAAAGGGCGTATGCGTTTTTATCTGAATATATTCAGGAAAAAACGCATACGCCCTTTTTGGCCAACCAAGCAACCTGGAAAGGCAAATCAGCGCTACAAAGAAGTCTCGCTTCCCATCGGTCAAAAGGGCCATGCTGCAAAAAGTGTCAAAACCAGAAATGCAGGACAGGCCATGGAGAAATGGCAGCCTTGCTACGCTGATGGGCAGGATGTAAATTGCCAACAGCCACTCTGGAGAAGTGTACGGTGTGTCCTGAAACATCGAAAAAACACAGCTTAGCGAGCATAGGGCACGTCCACTCATGGGCGTATAAATTGGGAAAACTAAAAATCAGCAAGACACAGGCACCCCAAAGTTTAGGGCTGCTCTGTTGACAAGAGCCTCCACTTCATGACACCTTAAATATCCCAGGAAAGAGAAAAATGGATAAAGAAGTTGTGGTCCTTATGTACAATGGAATATCACTCAGAAATGAAATCAATGTCATAAGGCTAGTAGAAGCAAGATGAGTGGACTTAGGTACGACGATTCTAAGTGAAATAAGTCACACAGAAAAAGACACTTATCATAAGCTATCACTTATAGAGGGAATGTAAAAACCGCTACACTTGAACTGAATTACAAAACAGAACAGAGTCACACGTTTAGAAAACACACTATGGCTGCTTAACGGGAAAGGTGAGGTGGGGTGATGCATAAAACAAGGGTTTCAAATTAGCTCAGATACCATTCCATAAACCCAATATGTAATAGACAAGACCTACTCCTTGCTCAGTGAACTGGACTCAACACCCCCTATTCACCGCACAAGAATATATCTGACTAATAAGAATCTTAAAACCTATGTATTGATATCTCTCTGGAAGTGAGTCAGTGCGTGTAAAGCCGCATAAACACAGCCGTGAAAAGCAGCTAAACCCCATTATAAAAATAAATTACTTTAAAAAACCCGTAAAACACATACAGTGAAATAGAGAGAAATTCTTACACAATTCGTTCACGGGCTGTGATGCAACCTGGATTGACCATATCTAGACCCACAGCTGGATGAGACCTAAGGGTGGACACTCTTGGGGCTGAGAGGTTTGGTGAGGTTGGGTGAGCAAACGCAGAACCTTTATAGTAATACTGCGTGGTACCCATCCCATGGGTCCCAAATCTCCAGGTTCAAGGGCATCTTCCTACATCGAAAACAGGCATGAGAAACCCAGAAGATGGTACACCGTGTGATTTTGAAAGGTTTCTAAAACGCACCTCATTTCTCATCTCCCTGTGCTCGGGTTCGCCATTCCAGCTACTTTACTAGCAATCTCCCTACTTGGAGAATCAGCACCTTTAACCTCATGTTCCCTACAGGTTGCAATTTTTCCTGAGGATGAACGGGAAGAGGGGCAACCAAGGAGAGACTAGATCTAGGTTTTCGGACACACACAGGTTACTCTATTTTCCCATCAGGAAGAAGAATTAACCACAGGCTAAGCCTGCCACCCAGAATCAAAATAGGGCCTGAGGCAATCACGCGCTTTTGCGGCCAGCTCCCAAAAAAGTGAGTTGAAAAATGGAGCTCAGGGACACTGCCATTCACAAACCAGCAGAGTTATAAATGATAACTCTCGTCCACAAATATATTGGGGGAAGGCAACGAAGAGGATTTGAAAGCAAGGCAGAATTGCAGGGAACAGGTTTCAGAAGTTAGATTCGAATCGCCTTTAAAGCACATGAAAAGTGGCAAAACGTCGACAATGATGCCCTTGGCCAAAAAGGGCGTATGCGTTTTTTCCTGAAGATATTCAGGAAAAAACGCATATGCCCTTTTTGGCCAACCATGCAACCTGGAAAGGCAAATCAGCGCTACAAAGAAGTCTCGCTTCCCATCGGTCAAAAGGGCCATGCTGCAAAAAGTGTCAAAACCAGAAATGCAGGACAGGCCATGGAGAAATGGCAGCCTTGCTACGCTGATGGGCGGGATGTAAATTGTAAACAGCCACTCTGGAGAAGTGTACGGTGTGTCCAGAAACATCGAAAAAACACAGCTTAGCGAGCATAGGGCACGCCCACTCATGGGCGTATAAATTGGGAAAACTAAAAATCAGCAAGACACAGGCACCCCAAAGTTTAGGGCTGCTCTGTTGACAAGAGCCTCCACTTCATGACACCTTAAATATCCCAGGAAAGAGAAAAATGGATAAAGAAGTTGTGGTCCTTATGTACAATGGAATATCACTCAGCCATGGAATCAATGTCATAAGGCTAGTAGAAGCAATATAAGTGGATTTAGGTACGACGATTCTAAGTGAAATAAGTCACACAGAAAAAGACACTTATCATAAGGTATCACTTATGGAGGGAATGTAAAAACCGCTACACTTGAACTGAATTACAAAAGAGAACAGAGTCACACGTTTAGGAAACACACTATGGCTGCTTAACGGGAAAGGTGAGGTGGGGTGATGCATAAATCAAGGGTTTCAAATTAGCTCAGATACCGTTCCATACACCCAATATGTAAAAGACAAGACCTACTCCTTGCTCAGTGAACTGGACTCAACACCCCCTATTCACCACACAAGAATATATCTGACTAGTAAGAATCTTAAAACCTATGTATTGATATCTCTCTGGAAGTGAGTCAGTGGGTGTAAAGCCGCATAAACACAGCCGTGAAAAGCAGCTAAACCCCATTATAAAAATAGATTACTTTGAAAAACCCGTAAAACAAAGACAGTGAAAGAGAGAGAAATTCTTACACAATTCGTTCAGGGGCTGTGATGCAACCTGTATTGACCATATCTAGACCCACAGCTGGATGAGACATAATGATGGACACTCTTGGGGCTGAGAGGTTTGGTGAGGTTGGGTGAGCAAACCAGAACCTTTAAAGTAATACTGCGTGGTACCCATCCCATGGGTCCCAAATCTCCAGGTTCAAGGGCATCTTCCTATATCGAAAACATGCATGAGAAACCCAGAAGATGGTACACCGTGTGATTTTGAAAGGTTTCTAAAACGCACCCCATTTCTCATCTCCTTGTGCTAGGGTTCGCCTTTCCAGCTACTTTCCTAGCAATCTCCCTACTTGGAGAATCAGCACCTTTAACCTCCTGTTCCCTACAGGTTGCAATTTGTCCTGAGGATGAACGGGAAGAGGGGCAACCAATGAGAGACTAGCTCTAGGTATTGGGACAGGCACAGGTCACTATATTTTCCCATCAGGAAGAAGAATTAACCACAGGCTCAGCCTGCCCCCCGGAACCAGAATAGGGCCTGAAGCAATCCTGTGGTTTTGCGGCCAGCTCCCAAAAAAGCGAGTTGAAAAATGGAGCTCAGGGTCAATGCAATTCAGAAAACTGGAAAGTTATAAATGATAACTCTCATCCACAAATATATTGAGGGAAGGCAACGAAGAGGATTTGAAAGCAATGCAGAATTTCAGGAAAAAGATTTCCGGAGGTAGATTCGAATAGCCTTTAAAGCACATGAATAGCGTCAAAACGTGGACAATGATGCCCTTGGCTAAAAAGGGCGTATGCATTTTTTCCTTAAAATATTCAGGAAAAAACGCATACGCCCTTTTTGGCCAACCAAGCAACCTGGAAAGGCAAAGTAGCGCTACAAAGAAGTTTCGCTTCCCATCGGTCAAAGGGCCATGCTGAAAAAAGTGTACAAACCAGAAAGGCAGGACAGGCCCTGGAGAAATGGGAGCCTTGCTACAACGATGGGCGGGATGTAAATTGCCAACATCCACTCTGAAGAATTGTACGGTGTGTCCTGAAACATCTAAAACACACAGCTTAGAGAGCATAGGGCACTTCCACTCATGGGTGTACAAATTGGGAAAACTAAAAATCAGCAAGACACAGGCACCCCAATGTTTAGGGCTGCTATGTTGACAAGAACCTCCACTTCATGACACCTTAAATATCCCAGGAAAGAGAAAAATGGATAAAGAAGTTGAGGTCCTTATGTACAATGGAATATCACTCAGCCATGAAATCAATGACCTAAGGCTAGTAGCACCATGCTGAGTGGATTTAGGTACGAGCATTCTAAGTGAAATATGTCACACAGAAAAAGACACTTATCATAAGATATCACTTATAGAGGGAATGTAAAAACAGTTATCCTTGAACTGAATTACAAAACAGAACAGAGTCACACGTTTAGAAAACACACTATAGCTGCTTAACGGGAAAGGTGAGGTGGGGTGATGCATAAAACAAGGGTTTCAAATTCGCTCAGTTACCGTTCCATACACCCAATATGTAATAGAAAAGACCTACTCCTTGCTCAGTGAACTGGACTCAACACCCCGTATTCACCGCACAAGAATATATCTGACTAGTAAGAATCTTAAAACCAATGTATTTATATCTCTCTGGAATTGTGTCAAGTGGGTGCAAAGGGGCGTAAACACAGCAGTGAAAAGCAGCCAAACCCCATTATCAAAATAAATTAGTTTTAAAAACCAATGAAACAAAGAGAGTGAAAGAGAGAGAAATTCTTACACAATTCGTTCAGGGGCTGTGATGCAACCTGGATTGACCATATCTAGACCCACAGCTAGATGAGACATAACGGTGGACACTCTTGGGGCTGAGAGGTTTGGTGAGGTTGGGTGAGCAAACGCAGACCCTTTAAAGTACTACTGCGTGGTCACCATCCCATGGGTCCCAAATCTCCAGGTTCAAGGGCATCTTCCTACATCGAAAACATGCATGAGAAACCCAGAAGATGGTACACCATCTGATCGGGAAAGGTTTCTGAAACGCACCTCATTTCTCATCTCCTTGTGCTCGGGTTCGCCGGTCCAGCTGCGTTACTAGCAATCTCCCTCCTTGGAGAATCAGCACCTTTAACCTCCTGTTCTGTACAGGTTGCAATTTGTCCTGAGAATGAACGGGAAGTGGGGGAACCAATGAGAGACTAGCTCTAGGTGTTGTGACAGACACAGGTCACTCTTTTTTCCCATCATGAAGAAGAATTAACCACAGGCTCAGCCTGACTCCCAGAACCAGAATAGGGCCTGAAGCAATCCTGCGCTTTTGCGGCCAGCTCCCAAAAAAGCGAGTTGAAAAATGGAGCTCAGGGGCACTGCAATTCACAGACCTGCAGAGTTATAAATGATAACTCTCGTCCACAAATATATTGAGGGAAGGCAACGAAGAGAATTTGAAAGCAAGGCAGAATTGCAGGAAACAGCTTTCAGGAGGTAGATTGGAATCGTCTTTAAAGCACATTAAAAGCGGCAAAACGTGGACAATGATGCCCTTGGCCAAATGGCCGTATGCGTTTTTTCCTGAATATATTCAGGAAAAAACGCATACGGCCTTTTCGGCCAACCAAGCAACCTGGAAAGGCAAATCAGCGCTACAAAGAAGTCTCGCTTCCCATCGGTCAAAGGGCCATGCTGAAAAAAGTGTACAAACCAGAAAGGCAGGACAGGCCATGGAGAAATGGGAGCCTTGCTACGCTGATGGGCGGGATGTAAATTGCCAACAGCCACTCTGGAGAAGTGTACGGTGTGTCCTGAAACACCTAAAACACAGCTTAGAGAGCATAGGGCACTTCCACTCATGGGTGTACAAGTTGGGAAAACTAAAAATCAGCAAGACACAGGCACCCCAAAGTTTAGGGCTGCTCTGTTGAGAAGAACCTCCACTTCACTCCACCTTAAATATCCCAGGAAAGAGAAAAATGGATAAAGAAGTTGAGGTCCTTATGTACAATGGAATATCACTCAGACATGAAATCAATGTCATAAGGCTAGTAGAAGCAAGATGAGTGGATTTAGATACGACGATTCTAAGTGAAATAAGTCACACAGAAAAAGACACTTATCAGAAGATATCACTTAGAGAGGGAATGTAAAAACCGTTACCCTTGAACTGAATTACAAAACAGAACAGAGTCACACATTTTGAAAACACACTATGGCTGCTTAACGGGAAAGGTGAGGTGGGGTGATGCATAAAACAAGGGTTTCAAATTAGCTCAGATACCGTTCCATAAACCCAATATGTAATAGAAAAGACCTACTCCTTGCTCAGTGAACTGGACTCAACACCCCGTATTCACCGCACAAGAATATATCTGACTAGTAACAATCTTAAAACCAATGTATTGATATCTCTTTGTAAGTGTGTCAAGTGGGTGTAAAGGGGCATAAACACAGCAGGGAAAAGCAGCTAAACCCCATTATAAAAATAAATTACTTTTAAAAACCCATGAAACAAATAGAGTGAAAGAGAGAGAAATTCTTACACAATTCGTTCAGGGGCTGTGATGCAACCTGGATTGACCATATCTAGACCTACAGCTAGATGAGACATAAGGGTGGACACTCTTGGGGCTGAGAGGTTTGGTGAGGTTGGGTGAGCAAACGCAGACCCTTTAAAGTAATACTGCGTGGTCCGCATCCCATGGGTCCCAAATCTCCAGGTTCAAGGGCATCTTCCTACATCGAAAACGTGCATGAGAAACCCAGAAGATGGTACACCGTCTGATCGGGAAAGGTTTCTGAAACGCACATCATTTCTCATCTCCTTGTGCTCGGGTTCGCCATTCCAGCCGCGTTACTAGCAATCTCCCTCCTTGGAGAATCAGCACCTTTAACCTCCTGTTCTGTACAGGTTGCAATTTGTCCTGAGAATGAACGGTAAGTGGGGGAACCAATGAGAGACGAGCTCTAGGTGTTGTGACAGGCACAGGTCACACTTTTTTCCCATCAGAAAGTAGAATTAACCACCGGCTCAGCCTGCCCCCGGAACCAGAATAGGGCCTGAAGCAATCCTGCGCTTTTGCGGCCAGCTCCCAAAAAAGCGAGTTGAAAAATGGAGCTCAGGGGCACTGCAATTCACAGACCTGCAGAGTTATAAATGATAACTCTCGTCCACAAATATATTGAGGGAAGGCAAAGAAGGGGATTTCAAAGCAAGGCAGAATTGCAGGAAACAGCTTTCAGGAGGTAGATTCGAATCGCCTTTCAAGCACGTGAAAAGTGGCAAAACGTGGACAATGATGCCCTTGGCCAAAAAGGGCGTATGCGTTTTCTCCTGAATATATTCAGGAAAAAACGCATACGCCCTCTTTGGCCAACCAAGCAACCTGGAAAGGCAAATCAGCGCTACAAAGAAGTCTCGCTTCCCTATCGGTCAAAAGGGCCATGCTGCAAAAAGTGTCAAAACCAGAAATGCAGGATAGGCCATGGAGAAATGGCAGCCTTGCTACGCTGATGGGCGGGATGTAAATTGCCAACAGCCACTCTGGAGAAGTGTACGGTGTGTCCTGAAACACCTAAAATACACAGCTTAGAGAGCATAGGGCACTTCCACTCATGGGTGTACAAATTGGGAAAACAAAAATCAGAAAGACACAGGCACCCCAAAGTTGAGGGCTGCTCTGTTGACAAGGACCTCCACTTCATTCCACCTTAAATATCCCAGGAAAGAGAAAAATGGATAAAGAAGTTGAGGTCCTTATGTACAATGGAATATCACTCAGCCATGACATCAATGTCCTAACTCTAGTAGCAGCATGCTGAGTGGATTTAGGTACGACGATTCTAAGTGAAATAAGTCACACAGAAAAAGACACTTATCATAAGATATCACTTATAGAGGGAATGTAAAAACAGTTACCCTTGAACTGAATTACAAAAAAGAACAGAGTCACACATTTTGAAAACCCACTATGGCTGCTTAACGGGAAAGGTGAGGTGGGGTGATGCATAAAACAAGGGTTTCAAATTAGCTCAAATACCGTTCTATAAACCCAATATGTAATAGAAAAGACCTAGTCCTTGCTCAGTGAACTGGACTCAACACCCCGTATTCACAGCACAACAATATATTTGACTAGTAAGAATCGTAAAACAAATGAATTGATATCTCTCTGGAAGTGTGTCAAGTGGGTGTAAACGGGCGTAAAACAGCAGTGAAAAGCAGACAAACCCCATTATAAAAATAAATTACCTTTAAAAACCCATGAAACAAAGAGAGTGAAAGAGAGAGAAATTCTTACACAATTCGTTCAGGGGCTGTGATGCAACCTGGATTGACCATATCTAGACCCACAGCTAGATGAGACATAAGGGTGGACACTCTTGGGGCTGAGAGGTTTGTTGAGGTTGGGTGAGCAAACGCAGACCTTTTAAAGTAATACTGCGTGGTCCGCATCCCATGGGTCCCAAATCTCCAGGTTCAAGGGCATCTTCCTACATCGAAAACATGCATGAATAACCCAGATGATGGTACACCGTCTGATCGGGAAAGGTTTCTGAAACGCACCTCATTTCTCATCTCCTTGTGCTCGGGTTCGCCATTCCAGCCGCGTTACTAGCAATCTCCCTCCTTGGAGAATCAGCACCTTTAACCTCCTGTTCTGTACAGGTTGCAATTTGTCCTGAGAATGAACGGGAAGTGGGGGAACCAATGAGAGACTAGCTCTAGGTGTTGTGACAGACACAGGTCACTCTTTTTTCCCATCAGGAAGAAGAATTAACCACAGGCTCAGCCTGCCCCCCAGAACCAGAATAGGGCCTGAAGCAATCCTGTGCTTTTGCGGCCAGTTCCCTAAAAAGCGAGTTGAAAAATGGAGCTCAGGGGCACTGCAATTCACAGACCTGCAGAGTTATAAATGATAACTCTCGTCCACAAATATATTGAGGGAAGGCAATGAAGAGGATCTGTAAGCAAGGCAGAATTGCAGGAAACAGCTTTCAGGAGGTAGTTTTGAATCGCCTTTAAAGCACATGAAAAGCGGCAAAACGTGGACAATGATGCCCTTGGCCAAAAGGGGTGTATGCGTTTTTTCCTGAATATATTCAGGAAAAAACGCATACGGCCTTTTCGGCCAACCAAGCAACCTGGAAAGGCAAATCAGCGCTACAAAGAAGTCTCGCATCCCAACGGTCAAAGGGCCATGCTGAAAAAAGTGTACAAACCAGAAAGGCAGGACAGGCCATGGAGAAATGGGAGCCTTGCTACGCTGATGGGCGGGATGTAAATTGCCAACAGCCACTCTGGAGAAGTGTACGGTGTGTCCTGAAACATCTAAAACACAAAGCTTAGAGAGCATAGGGCCCTTCCACTCATGGGTGTACAAATTGGGAGAACTAAAAACCAGCAAGACACAGGCACCCCAAAGTTTTGGGCTGCTCTGTTGAGAAGAACCTCCACTTCATTCCACCTTAAATATCCCAGGAAAGAGAAAAATGGATAAAGAAGTTGAGGTCCTTATGTACAATGGAATATCACTCAGCCATGAAATCAATGTCCTAAGGCTAGTAGCAGCATGATGAGTGGATTTAGGTACGACGATTGTAAGTGAAATAATTCACACAGAAAAAGACACTTATCATAAGATATCACTTATAAAGGGAATGTAAAAACAGTTACCCTTGAACTGAATTACAAAACAGAACAGAGTCACACATTTTGAAAACCCACTATGGCTGATTAACGGGAAAGGTGAGGTGGGGTGATGCATAAAACAAGGGTTTCAAATTCGCTCAGATACCGTTCCATAAACCCAATATATTATAGAAAAGACCTACTCCTTGCTCAGTGAACTGGACTCAACACCCCCTATTCACCACACAAGAATATATATGACTAGTAAGAATCATAAAAGCAATGTATTGATATATCTCTGGAAGTGTGTCAAGTGGGTGTAAAGGGCCGTAAACACAGCAGTGAAAAGCAGCCAAACCCCATTATCAAAATGAATTACTTTTAGAACCCATGAAACAAAGAGAGTGAAAGAGAGAGAAATTCTTACACAATTCGTTCAGGGGCTGTGATGCAACCTGGATTGACCATATCTAGACCCACAGCTAGGTGAGACATAAGGGTGGACACTCTTGGGGCTGAGAGGTTTGGTGAGGTTGGGTGAGCAAACGCAGACCCTTTAAAGTACTAATGCGTGGTCCCCATTCCATGTGTCCCAAATCTCCAGGTTCAAGGGCATCTTCCTACATCGAAAACATGCATGAGAAACCCAGAAGATGGTACACCGTGTGATTTTGAAAGGTTTCTGAAACGCACCTCATTTCTCATCTCCTTGTGCTCGGGTTCGCCGGTCCAGCCACGTTACTAGCACTCTCCTTCCTTGGAGAATCAGCACCTTTAACCTCCTGTTCTGTACAGGTTGCAATTTGTCCTGAGAATGAACGGGAAGTGGGGGAACCAATGAGAGACTAGCTCTAGGTGTTGTGACAGGCACAGGTCACTCTTTTTTCCCATCAGGAAGAAGAATTAACCACAGGCTCAGCCTGCCCCCCGGAACCAGAATAGGGCCTGAAGCAACCCTGCGCTTTTGCGGCCAGCTCCCAAAAAAGCGAGAAGAAAAATGGAGCTCAGGGGCACTGCAATTCAAAGACCTGCAGAGTTATAAATGATAACTCTCGTCCACAAATATATTGAGGGAAGGCAACGAAGAGGATTTGAAAGCAAGGCAGAATTGCAGGAAACAGCTTTCAGGAGGTAGATTCGAATCGCCTTTAAAGCAGATGAAAAGCGGGAAAACGTGGACAATGATGCCCTTGGCCAAAAAGGGCGTATGCGTTCTTTCCTGAATACATTCAGGACAGAACGCATACGGCCTTTTCGGCCAACCAAGCAACATGGAAAGGCAAATCAGCGCTACAAAGAAGTCTCGCTTCCCATCGGTCAAAGGGCCATGCTGAAAAAAGTGTACAAACCAGAAAGGCAGGACATTCCATGGAGAAATGGGAGCCTTGCTACGCTGATGGGCGGGATGTAAATTGCCAACAGCCACCCTGGAGAAGTGTACGGTGTGTCCTGAAACACCTAAAACACACATCTTAGAGAGCATAGGGCACTTCCACTCATGGGTGTACAAATTGGGAGAACTAAAAATCAGATAGACACAGGCACCCCAAAGATGAGGGCTGCTCTGTTGACAAGGACCTCCACTTCATTCCACCTTAAATATCCCAGGAAAGAGAAAAATGGATAAAGAAGTTGAGGTCCTTATGTACAATGGAATATCACTCAGCCATGACATCAATGTCCTAACTCTAGTAGCAGCATGCTGAGTGGATTTAGGTACGAGCATTCTAAGTGAAATAAGTCACACAGAAAAAGACACTTATCATAAGATATCACTTAGAGAGGGAATGTAAAAACCGTTACCCTTGAACTGAATTACAAAACAGAAGAGAGTCACACATTTTGAAAACACACTATGGCTGCTTAACGGGAAAGGTGAGGTGGGGTGATGCATAAAACAAGGGTTTCAAATTAGCTCAGATACCGTTCTATAAACCCAATATGTAATAGACAAACCAACCCCTTGTTCAGTGTACTGAACTCAACACCCCGTATTCACCGCACCAGAACATATCTGAATAGTAAGAATCTTAAAACCAATGTATTGATATCTCTCTGGAAGTGTGTCAAGTGGGTGTAAAGGGGCATAAACACAGCAGTGAAAAGCAGCTAAACCCCATTATAAAAATAAACTACTTTTAAAAACCCATGAAACAAAGAGAGTGAAAGAGAGAGAAATTCTTACACAATTCTTTCAGGGGCTGTGATGCAACCTGGATTGACCATATCTAGACCCACAGCTAGATGAAACATAAGGGTGGACACTCTTGGGGCTGAGAGTTTTGGTGAGGTTGGGTGAGCAAATGCAGACCCTTTAAAGTACTACTGCGTGTCCACATCCCATGGGTCCCAAATCTCCAGGTTCAAGGGCATCTTCCTACATCGAATACATGCATGAGAAACCCAGAAGATGGTACACTGTTTGATCGGGAAAGGTTTCTGAAACGCACCTCATTTCTCATCTCCTTGTGCTCGGGTTCGCCGGTCCAGCCACGTTACTAGCAATCTCCCTCCTTGGAGAATCAGCACCTTTAACCTCCTGTTCTGTACAGGTTGCTCCTGAGAATGAACGGGAAGTGGGGGAACCAATGAGAGACTAGCTCTAGGATTTGTGACAGGCACAGGTCACTCTTTTTTCCCATCAGGAAGAAGAATTAACCACAGGCTCACCCTGCCCCCCGGAACCAGAATAGGGCCTGACGCAATCCTGCGCTTTTGCGGCCAGCTCCCAAAAAAGCGAGTTGAAAAATGGAGCTCAGGGGCACTGCAATTCACAGACCTGCAGAGTTATAAATGATAACTCTCGTCCACAAATATATTGAGGGAAGGCAACGAAGAGGATTTGAAAGCAAGGCAGAATTGCAGGAAACAGCTTTCAGGAGGTAGATTCGAATCGCCTTTCAAGCACATGAAAAGCGGCAAAACGTGGACAATGATGCCCTTGGCCAAAAAGGGCGTATGCGTTTTTTCCTGAATATATTCAGGAAAAAACGCATACGCACTTTTTGGCCAACCAAGCAACCTGGAAAGGCAAATCAGCGCTACAAAGAAGTCTCGCTTCCCATCGGTCAAAGGCCCATGCTGAAAAAAGTGTACAAACCAGAAAGGCAGGACAGGCCATGGAGAAATGGCAGCCTTGCTACGCTGATGGGCGGGATGTAAATTGCCAACAGCCACTCTGGAGAAGTGTACAGTGTGTCCTGAAACATCTAAAACACACAGCTTAGAGAGCATAGGGCACTTCCACTCATGGGTGTACAAATTGGGAAAACTAAAAATCAGCAAGACACAGGCACCCCAAACTTTAGGGCTGCTCTGTTGACAAGGACCTCCACTTCATTCCACCTTAAATATCCCAGGAAAGAGAAAAATGGATAAAGAAGTTGAGGTCCTTATGTACAATGGAATATCACTCAGCCATGAAATCAATGTCATAAGGCTAGTAGCAGCATGATGAGTGGATTTAGGTACGACGAATCTAAGTGAAATAAGTCACACAGAAAAAGACACTTATCATAAGATATCACTTAGAGAGGGAATGTAAAAACCGTTACCCTTGAACTGAATTACAAAACAGAACAGAGTCACACATTTTGAAAACACACTATGGCTGCTTAACGGGAAAGGTGAGGTGGGGTGATGCATAAAACAAGGGTTTCAAATTAGCTCAGATACCGTTCTATAAACCCAATATGTAATAGACAAGACCGACTCCTTGATCAGTGAACTGGCCTCAACACCCCGTGTTCAACGCACAAGAACATATCTGACTAGTAAGAATCTTAAAACCAATGTATTGATATCTCTCTGGAAGTGTGTCAAGTGGGTGTAAAGGGGCATAAACACAGAAGGGAAAAGCAGCTAAACCCCATTATAAAAATAAATTACTTTTAAAAACCCATGAAACAAACAGAGTGAAAGAGAGAGAAATTCTTACACAATTCGTTCAGGGGCTGTGATGCAACCTGGATTGACCATATCTAGACCCACAGCTAGATGAGACATAAGGGTGGACACTCTTGGGGCTGAGAGTTTTGGTGAGGTTGGGTGAGCAAATGCAGACCCTTTAAAGTAATACTGCGTGGTCCGCCTCCCATGGGTCCCAAATCTCCAGGTTCAAGGGCATCTTCCTACATCGAAAACATGCATGAGAAACCCAGCAGCTGGTACACCGTCTGATCGGGAAAGGATTCTGAAACGCACCTCATTTCTCATCTCCTTGTGCTCGGGTTCGCCATTCCAGCCACGTTACTAGCAATCTCCCTCCTTGGAGAATCAGCACCTTTAACCTCCTGTTCTGTACAGGTTGCAATTTGTCCTGAGAATGAACGGGAAGTGGGGGAACCAATGAGAGACTAGCTCTAGGTGTTCTGACAGGCACAGGTCACTCTTTTTCCCATCAGGAAGAAGAATTAACCACAGGCTCAACCTGCCCCCCGGAACCAGAATAGGACATGAAGCAATCCTGCACTTTCGCGGCCAGCTCCCAAAAAAGCGAGTTGAAAAATGGAGCTCAGGGGCACTGCAATTCACAGACCTGCAGAGTTATAAATGATAACTCTCGTCCACAAATATATTGAGGGAAGGCAACGAAGAGGATTTGAAAGCAAGGCAGAATTGCAGGAAACAGCTTTCAGGAGGTAGATTCGAATCGCCTTTCAAGCACATGAAAAGCGGCAAAACGTGGACAATGATGCCCTTGGCCAAAAAGGGCGTATGCGTTTTTTCCTGAATATATTCAGGAAAAAACGCATACGCCCTTTTTGGCCAACCAAGCAACCTGGAAAGGCAAATCAGCGCTACAAAGAAGTCTCGCTTCCCATCGGTCAAAGGCCCATGCTGAAAAAAGTGTACAAACCAGAAAGGCAGGACAGGCCATGGAGAAATGGCAGCCTTGCTACGCTGATGGGCGGGATGTAAATTGCCAACAGCCACTCTGGAGAAGTGTACAGTGTGTCCTGAAACATCTAAAACACACAGCTTAGAGAGCATAGGGCACTTCCACTCATGGGTGTACAAATTGGGAAAACTAAAAATCAGCAAGACACAGGCACCCCAAACTTTAGGGCTGCTCTGTTGACAAGGACCTCCACTTCATTCCACCTTAAATATCCCAGGAAAGAGAAAAATGGATAAAGAAGTTGAGGTCCTTATGTACAATGGAATATCACTCAGCCATGAAATCAATGTCATAAGGCTAGTAGCAGCATGATGAGTGGATTTAGGTACGACGAATCTAAGTGAAATAAGTCACACAGAAAAATACACTTATCATAAGATATCACTTATAGAGGGAATGTTAAAACCGTTACCCTTGAACTGAATTACAAAACAGAACAGAGTCACACATTTTGGAAACACACTATGGCTGCTTAACGGGAAAGGTGAGGTGGGGTGATGCATAAAACAAGGGTTTCAAATTAGCTCAGATACCGTTCTGTAAACCCAATATGTAATAGACAAGACCGACTCCTTGATCAGTGAACTGGACTCAACACCCCGTGTTCACCGCACAAGAACATATCTGACTAGTAAGAATCTTAAAACCAATGTATTGATATCTCTCTGGAAGTGTGTCAAGTGGGTGTAAAGGGGCATAAACACAGCAGTGAAAAGCAGCTAAACCCCATTATAAAAATAAATTACTTTTAAAAACCCATGAAACAAAGAGAGTGAAAGAGAGACATTCTTACACAATTCGTTCAGGGGCAGTGATGCAACCTGGATTGACCATATCTAGACCCACAGCTAGATGAGACATAAGGGTGGACACTCTTGGGGCTGAGAGTTTTGGTGAGGTTGGGTGAGCAAACGCAGACCCTTTAAATAATACTGCGTGGTCCGCCTCCCAAGGGTCCCAAATCTCCAGGTTCAAGGGCATCTTCCTACATCGAAAACATGCATGAGAAACCCAGAAGATGGTACAGCGTCTGATCGGGAAAGGTTTCTGAAACGCACATCATTTCTCATCTCCTTGTGCTCGGGTTCGCCATTCCAGCCGTGTTACTAGCAATCTCCCTCCTTGGAGAATCAGCACCTTTAACCTCCTGTTCTGTACAGGTTGCCATTTGTCCTGAGAATGAACGGGAAGTGGGGGAACCAATGAGAGACTAGCTCTAGGTGTTGTGACAGGCACAGGTCACTCTTTTTTCCCATCAGGAAGAAGAAGTAACCACCGGCGAAGCCTGCCCCCGGAACCAGAATAGGGCCTGAAGCAATCCTGCGCTTTTGTGGCCAGCTCCCAAAAAAGCGAGTTGAAAAATGGAGCTCAGGGGCACTGCAATTCACAGACCTACAGAGTTATAAATGAAAACTCTCGTCCACAAATATATTTAGGGAAGGCAACGAAGAGGATTTCAAAGCAAGGCAGAATTGCAGGAAACAGCTTTCAGGAGGTAGATTCGAATCGCCTTTCAAGCACGTGAAAAGTGGCAAAACGTGGACAATGATGTCCTTGGCCAAAAAGGGCGTATGCGTTTTTTCCTGAATATATTCAGGAAAAAACGCATACGCCCTTTTTGGCCAACCAAGTAACCTGGAAAGGCAAATCAGCGCTACAAAGAAGTCTCGCTTCCCATCGGTCAAAGGCCCATGCTGAAAAAAGTGTACAAACCAGAAAGGCAGGACTTTCCATGGAGAAATGGGAGCCTTGCTACGCTGATGGGCGGGATGTAAATTGCCAACAGCCACTCTGGAGAAATATACGGTGTGTCCTGAAACATCTAAAACACACAGCTTAGAGAGCATAGGGCACTTCCACTCATGGGTGTACAAATTGGGAAAACTAAAAATCAGCAAGACACAGGCACCCCAAACTTTAGGGCTGCTCTGTTGACAAGGACCTCCACTTCATTCCACCTTAAACATCCCAGGAAAGAGAAAAATGGATAAAGAAGTTGAGGTCCTTATGTACAATGGAATATCACTGAGCCATGAAATCAATGTCCTAAGGCTAGTAGCAGTATGATGATTGGATTTAGGTACGACGATTCTAAGTGAAATAAGTCACACAGAAAAAGACACTTATCATAAGATATCACTTAGAGAGGGAATGTAAAAACCGTTACCCTTGAACTGAATTACAAAACAGAACAGAGTCACACATTTTGAAAACACACTATGGCTGCTTAACGGGAAAGGTGAGGTGGGGTGATGCATAAAACAAGGGTTTCAAATTAGCTCAGATACCGTTCTATAAACCCAATATGTAATAGACAAGACCGACTCCTTGATCAGTGAACTGGCCTCAACACCCCGTGTTCAACGCACAAGAACATATCTGACTAGTAAGAATCTTAAAACCAATGTATTGATATCTCTCTGGAAGTGTGTCAAGTGGGTGTAAAGGGGCATAAACACAGCAGTGAAAAGCAGCTAAACCCCATTATAAAAATAAATTACTTTTAAAAACCCATGAAACAAAGAGAGTGAAAGAGAGAAATTCTTACACAATTCGTTCAGGGGCTGTGATGCAACCTGGATTAACCATATCTAGACCCACAGATAGATGAGACATAAGGGTGGACACTCTTGGAGCTGAGAGGTTTGGTGAGGTTCGGTGAGCAAACGCAGACCCTTTAAAGTAATACTGCGTGGTCCGCATCCCATGGGTCCCAAATCTCCAGGTTCAAGGGCATCTTCCTACATCGAAAACATGCATGAGAAACCCAGAAGCTGGTACACTGTCTAATCGGGAAAGGATTCTGAAACGCACATCATTTCTCATCTCCTTGTGCTCAGGTTCGCCATCCCAGCCGCGTTACTAGCAATCTCCCTCCTTGGAGAATCAGCACCTTTAACCTCCTGTTCTGTACAGGTTGCAATTTGTCCTGAGAATGAACGGGAAGTGAGGGAACCAATGAGAGACTAGCTCTAGGTGTTGACACAGGCACAGGTCACTCTTTTTCCCATCAGGAAGAAGAATTAACCACAGGCTCAGCCTGCCCCCCGGAACCAGAATAGGGCCTGAAGCAATCCTGCACTTTTGCGGCCAGCTCCCAAAAAAGCGAGTTGAAAAATGGAGCTCAGGGGCACTGCAATTCACAGACCTGCAGAGTTATAAATGATAACTCTCGTCCACAAATATATTGAGGGAAGGCAACGAAGAGGATTTGAAAGCAAGGCAGAATTGCAGGAAACAGCTTTCAGGAGGTAGATTCGAATCGCCTTTCAAGCACATGAAAAGCGGCAAAACGTGGACAATGATGCCCTTGGCCAAAAAGGGCGTATGCGTTTTTTCCTGAATATATTCAGGAAAAAACGCATACGCCCTTTTTGGCCAACCAAGCAACCTGGCAAGGCAAATCAGCGCTACAAAGAAGTCTCGCTTCCCATCGATCAAAGGCCCATGCTGGAAAAAGTGTACAAACCAGATAGGCAGGACAGGCCATGGAGAAATGGGAGCCTTGCTACGCTGATGGGCGGGATGTAAATTGCCAACAGCCACTCTGGAGAAGTGTACAGTGTGTCCTGAAACATCTAAAACACACAGCTTAGAGAGCATAGGGCACTTCCACTCATGGGTGTACAAATTGGGAGAACTAACAATCAGCAAGACACAGGCACCCCAAACTTTAGGGCTGCTCTGTTGACAAGGACCTCCACTTCATTCCACCTTAAACATCCCAGGAAAGAGAAAAATGGATAAAGAATTTGAGGTCCTTATGTACAATGGAATATCACTCAGCCATGAAATCAATGTCCTAAGGCTAGTAGCAGCATGCTGAGTGGATTTAGGTACGACGATTCTAACTGAAATAAGTCACACAGAAAAAGACACTTATCATAAGATATCACTTAGAGAGGGAATGTAAAAACCGTTACCCTTGAACTGAATTACAAAACAGAACAGAGTCACACATTTTGAAAAAACACTATGGCTGCTTAACGGGAAAGGTGAGGTGGGGTGATGCATAAAACAAGGGTTTCAAATTAGCTCAGATACCGTTCCATAAACCCAATATATAATAGACAAGACCTACTCCTTGCTCAGTGAACTGGACTCAACACCCCGTATTCACCGCACAAGAATATATCTGACTAGTAAGAATCTTAAAACCAATGTATTGATATCTCTTTGTAAGTGTGTCAAGTGGGTGTAAAGGGCCATAAACACAGCAGGGAAAAGCAGCTAAACCCCATTATAAAAATAAATTACTTTTAAAAACACATGAAACAAACAGAGTGAAAGAGAGAGAAATTCTTACACAATTCGTTCAGGGGTTGTGATGCAACCTGGATTGACCATATCTAGACCCACAGCTAGATGAGACATAAGGGTGGACACTCTTGGGGCTGAGAGGTTTGGTGAGGTTGGGTGAGCAAACACAGACCCTTTAAAGTAATACTGCGTGGTCCGCATCCCATGGGTCCCAAATCTCCAGGTTCAAGGGCATCTTCCTACATCGAAAACATGCATGAGAAACCCAGAAGCTGGTACACCATCTGATCGGGAAAGGTTTCTGAAACGCACATCATTTCTCATCTCCTTGTGCTCAGGTTCGCCATTCCAGCCGCGTTACTAGCAATCTCCCTCCTTGGAGAATCAGCACCTTTAACCTCCTGTTCTGTACAGGTTGCAATTTGTCCTGAGAATGAACGGGAAGTGGGGGAACCAATGAGAGACTAGCTCTAGGTGTTGTGACAGGCACAGGTCACTCTTTTTCCCATCAGGAAGAAGAATTAACCACAGGCTCAGCCTGCCCCCGGAACCAGAATAGGACCTGAAGCAATCCTGCACTTTTGCGGCCAGCTCCGAAAAAAGCGAGTTGAAAAATGGAGCTCAGGGGCACTGCAATTCACAGACCTGCAGAGTTATAAATGATAACTCTCGTCCACAAATATATTGAGGGAAGGCAACGAAGAGGATTTGAAAGCAAGGCAAAATTGCAGGAAACAGCTTTCAGGAGGTAGATTCGAATCGCCTTTCAAGCACATGAAAAGCGGCAAAACGTGGACAATGATGCCCTTGGCCAAAAAGGGCGTATGCGTTTTTTCCTGAATATATTCAGGAAAAAACGCATACGCCCTTTTTGGCCAACCAAGCAACCTGGAAAGGCAAATCAGCGCTACAAAGAAGTCTCGATTCCCATCGGTCAAAGGCTCATGCTGAAAAAAGTGTACAAACCAGAAAGGCAGGACAGGCCATGGAGAAATGGCAGCCTTGCTACGCTGATGGGCGGGATGTAAATTGCCAACAGCCACTCTGGAGAAGTGTACGGTGTGTCCTGAAACATCTAAAACACACAGCTTAGAGAGCATAGGGCACTTCCACTCATGGGTGTACAAATTGGGAAAACTAAAAATCAGCAAGACACAGGCACCCCAAACTTTAGGGCTGCTCTGTTGACAAGGACCTCCACTTCATTCCACCTTAAATATCCCAGGAAAGAGAAAAATGGATAAAGAAGTTGAGGTCCTTATGTACAATGGAATATCACTCAGCCATGAAATTAATGTCATAAGGCTAGTAGCAGCATGCTGAGTGGATTTAGGTACGACGATTCTAACTGAAATAAGTCACACAGAAAAAGACACTTATCATAAGATATCACTTAGAGAGGGAATGTAAAAACCGTTACCCTTGAACTGAATTACAAAACAGAACAGAGTCACACATTTTGAAAACACACTATGGCTGCTTAACGGGAAAGGTGAGGTGGGGTGATGCATAAAACAAGGGTTTCAAATTAGCTCAGATACCATTCTATAAACCCAATATGTAATAGACAAGACCGACTCCTTGATCAGTGAACTGGACTAAACACCCCGTGTTCAACGCACAAGAACATATCTGACTAGTAAGAATCTTAAAACCAATGTATTGATATCTCTCTGGAAGTGTGTCAAGTGGGTGTAAAGGGGCATAAACACAGCAGTGAAAAGCAGCTAAACCCCATTATAAAAATAAATTACTTTTAAAAACACATGAAACAAAGAGAGTGAAAGAGAGAAATTCTTACACAATTCGTTCAGGGGCTGTGATGCAACCTGGATTGACCATATCTAGACCCACAGCTAGATGAGACATAAGGGTGGACAATCTTGGGGCTGAGAGTTTTGGTGAGGTTGGGTGAGCAAACGCAGACCCTTTAAAGTAATACTGCGTGGTCCGCATCCCATGGGTCCCAAATCTCCAGGTTCAAGGGCATCTTCCTACATCGAAAACATGCATGAGAAACCCAGAAGCTGGTACACCGTCTGATCGGGAAAGGTTTCTGAAAAGCACATTATTTCTCATCTCCTTGTGCTCAGGTTCGCCATTCCAGCCGCGTTACTAGCAATCTCCCTCCTTGGAGAATCAGCACCTTTAACCTCCTGTTCTGTACAGGTTGCAATTTGTCCTGAGAATGAACGGGAAGTGGGGGAACCAATGAGAGACTAGCTCTAGGATTTGTGACAGGCACAGGTCACTCTTTTTTCCCATCAGGAAGAAGAATTAACCACAGGCTCACCCTGCCCCCCGGAACCAGAATAGGGAATAACGCAATCCTGCGCTTTTGCGGCCAGCTCCCAAAAAAGCGAGTTGAAAAATGGAGCTCAGGGGCACTGCAATTAACAGACCTGCAGAGTTATAAATGATAACTCTCGTCCACAAATATATTGAGGGAAGGCAACGAAGAGGATTTGAAAGCAAGGCAGAATTGCAGGAAACAGCTTTCAGGAGGTAGATTCGAATCGCCTTTAAAGCACATGAAAAGCGGCAAAACGTCGACAATGATGCCCTTGGCCAAAAAGTGCGTATGCGTTTTTTCCTGATTATATTCAGGAAAAAACGCATACGCCCTTTTTGGCCAACCAAGCAACCTGGAAAGGGAAATCAGCGCTACAAAGAAGTCTCGCTTCCCATCGGTCAAAGGGCCATGCTGAAAAAAGTGTACAAACCAGAAAGGCAGGACAGGCCATGGAGAAATGGCAGCCTTGCTACGCTGATGGGCGGGATGTAAATTGCCAACAGCCACTCTGGAGAAGTGTACAGTGTGTCCTGAAACATCTAAAACACACAGCTTAGAGAGCATAGGGCACTTCCACTCATGGGTGTACAAATTGGGAAAACTAAAAATCAGCAAGACACAGGCACCCCAAACTTTAGGGCTGCTCTGTTGACAAGGACCTCCACTTCATTCCACCTTAAATATCCCAGGAAAGAGAAAAATGGATAAAGAAGTTGAGGTCCTTATGTACAATGGAATATCACTCAGCCATGAAATTAATGTCATAAGGCTAGTAGCAGCATGCTGAGTGGATTTAGGTACGACGATTCTAACTGAAATAAGTCACACAGAAAAAGACACTTATCATAAGATATCACTTAGAGAGGGAATGTAAAAACCGTTACCCTTGAACTGAATTACAAAACAGAACAGAGTCACACATTTTGAAAACACACTATGGCTGCTTAACGGGAAAGGTGAGGTGGGGTGATGCATAAAACAAGGGTTTCAAATTAGCTCAGATACCATTCTATAAACCCAATATGTAATAGACAAGACCGACTCCTTGATCAGTGAACTGGACTAAACACCCCGTGTTCAACGCACAAGAACATATCTGACTAGTAAGAATCTTAAAACCAATGTATTGATATCTCTCTGGAAGTGTGTCAAGTGGGTGTAAAGGGGCATAAACACAGCAGTGAAAAGCAGCTAAACCCCATTATAAAAATAAATTACTTTTAAAAACACATGAAACAAAGAGAGTGAAAGAGAGAAATTCTTACACAATTCGTTCAGGGGCTGTGATGCAACCTGGATTGACCATATCTAGACCCACAGCTAGATGAGACATAAGGGTGGACAATCTTGGGGCTGAGAGTTTTGGTGAGGTTGGGTGAGCAAACGCAGACCCTTTAAAGTAATACTGCGTGGTCCGCATCCCATGGGTCCCAAATCTCCAGGTTCAAGGGCATCTTCCTACATCGAAAACATGCATGAGAAACCCAGAAGCTGGTACACCGTCTGATCGGGAAAGGTTTCTGAAAAGCACATTATTTCTCATCTCCTTGTGCTCAGGTTCGCCATTCCAGCCGCGTTACTAGCAATCTCCCTCCTTGGAGAATCAGCACCTTTAACCTCCTGTTCTGTACAGGTTGCAATTTGTCCTGAGAATGAACGGGAAGTGGGGGAACCAATGAGAGACTAGCTCTAGGATTTGTGACAGGCACAGGTCACTCTTTTTTCCCATCAGGAAGAAGAATTAACCACAGGCTCACCCTGCCCCCCGGAACCAGAAAAGGGAATAACGCAATCCTGCGCTTTTGCGGCCAGCTCCCAAAAAAGCGAGTTGAAAAATGGAGCTCAGGGGCACTGCAATTCACAGACCTGCAGAGTTATAAATGATAACTCTCGTCCACAAATATATTGAGGGAAGGCAACGAAGAGGATTTGAAAGCAAGGCAGAATTGCAGGAAACAGCTTTCAGGAGGTAGATTCGAATCGCCTTTAAAGCACATGAAAAGCGGCAAAACGTCGACAATGATGCCCTTGGCCAAAAAGTGCGTATGCGTTTTTTCCTGATTATATTCAGGAAAAAACGCATACGCCCTTTTTGGCCAACCAAGCAACCTGGAAAGGGAAATCAGCGCTACAAAGAAGTCTCGCTTCCCATCGGTCAAAGGGCCATGCTGAAAAAAGTGTACAAACCAGAAAGGCAGGACAGGCCATGGAGAAATGGCAGCCTTGCTACGCTGATGGGCGGGATGTAAATTGCCAACAGCCACTCTGGAGAAGTGTACGGTGTGTCCTGAAACATCTAAAACACACAGCTTAGAGAGCATAGGGCACTTCCACTCATGGGTGTACAAATTGGGAAAACTAAAAATCAGCAAGACACAGGCACCCCAAACTTTAGGGCTGCTCTGTTGACAAGGACCTCCACTTCATTCCACCTTAAATATCCCAGGAAAGAGAAAAATGGATAAAGAAGTTGAGGTCCTTATGTACAATGGAATATCACTCAGCCATGAAATCAATGTCATAAGGCTAGTAGCAGCATGATGAGTGGATTTAGGTACGACGAATCTAAGTGAAATAAGTCACACAGAAAAAGACACTTATCATGAGATATCACTTATAGAGGGAATGTAAAAACCGTTACCCTTGAACTGAATTACAAAACAGAACAGAGTCACACATTTTGAAAACACACTATGGCTGCTTAACGGGAAAGGTGAGGTGGGGTGATGCATAAAACAAGGGTTTCAAATTAGCTCAGATACCATTCTATAAACCCAATATGTAATAGACAAGACCGACTCCTTGATCAGTGAACTGGACTCAACACCCCGTGTTCACCGCACAAGAACATATCTGACTAGTAAGAATCTTAAAACCAATGTATTGATATCTCTCTGGAAGTGTGTCAAGTGGGTGTAAAGGGGCATAAACACAGCAGTGAAAAGCAGCTAAACCCCATTATAAAAATAAATTACTTTTAAAAACACATGAAACAAAGAGAGTGAAAGAGAGAAATTCTTACACAATTCGTTCAGGGGCTGTGATGCAACCTGGATTGACCATATCTAGACCCACAGCTAGATGAGACATAAGGGTGGACACTCTTGGGGCTGAGAGTTTTGGTGAGGTTGGGTGAGCAAACGCAGACCCTTTAAAGTAATACTGCGTGGTCCGCATCCCTTGGGTCCCAAATCTCCAGGTTCAAGGGCATCTTCCTACATCGAAAACATGCATGAGAAACCCAGCAGCTGGTACACCGTCTGATCGGGAAAGGATTCTGAAACGCACCTCATTTCTCATCTCCTTGTGCTCGGGTTCGCCGGTCCAGCCACGTTACTAGCAATCTCCCTCCTTGGAGAATCAGCACCTTTAACCTCCTGTTCTGTACAGGTTGCAATTTGTCCTGAGTATGAACGGGAAGTGGGGGAACCAATGAGAGACTAGCTCTAGGTGTTGTGACAGGCACAGGTGACTCTTTTTTCCCATCAGGAAGAAGAACTAACCACAGGCTCAGCCTGCCCCCCGGAACCAGAATAGGGCCTGAAGCAATCCTGCGCTTTTGCGGCCAGCTCCCAAAAAAGCGAGTTGAAAAATGGAGCTCAGGGGCACTGCAATTCACAGACCTGCAGAGTTATAAATGATAATTCTCGTCCACAAATATATTGAGGGAAGGCAAGGAAGAGGATTTGAAAGCAATGCAGAATTGCAGGAAACAGCTTTCAGGAGGTAGATTCGAATCGCCTTTAAAGCACATGAAAAGCGGCAAAACGTGGACAATGATGCCCTTGGCCAAAAAGGGCGTATGCGTTTTTTCCTGAATATATTCAGGAAAAAACGCATACGGCCTTTTCGGCCCTACCAAGCAACATGGAAAGGCACATCAGTGCTACAAAGAAATCTCGCTTCCCATCGGTAAAGGGCCATGCTGAAAAAAGTGTACAAACCAGAAAGGCAGGACAGGCCATGCAGAAATGGGAGCCTTGCTACACTGATGGGCGGGATGTAAATTGCCAACAGCCACTCTGGAGAAGTGTACGGTGTGTCCTGAAACATCTAAAACACACAGCTTAGAGAGCATAGGGCACTTCCACTCATGGGTGTACAAATTGGGAGAACTAACAATCAGCAAGACACAGGCACCCCAAAGTTTAGGGCTGCTCTGTTGACAAGGACCTCCACTTCATTCCACCTTAAATATCCCAGGAAAGAGAAAAATGGATAAAGAAGTTGAGGTCCTTATGTACAATGGAATATCACTCAGCCATGAAATCAATGTCCTAAGGCTAGTAGCAGCATGCTGAGTGGATTTAGGTACGACGATTCTAACTGAAATAAGTCACACAGAAAAAGACACTTATCATAAGATATCACTTAGAGAGGGAATGTAAAAACCGTTACCCTTGAACTGAATTACAAAACAGAACAGAGTCACACATTTTGAAAACACACTATGGCTGCTTAACGGGAAAGGTGAGGTGGGGTGATGCATAAAACAAGGGTTTCAAATTAGCTCAGATACCATTCTATAAACCCAATATGTAATAGACAAGACCGACTCCTTGATCAGTGAACTGGACTAAACACCCCGTGTTCAACGCACAAGAACATATCTGACTAGTTAGAATCTTAAAACCAATGTATTGATATCTCTCTGGAAGTGTGTCAAGTGGGTGTAAAGGGGCATAAACACAGCAGTGAAAAGCAGCTAAACCCCATTATAAAAATAAATTACTTTTAAAAACACATGAAACAAAGAGAGTGAAAGAGAGAAATTCTTACACAATTCGTTCAGGGGCTGTGATGCAACCTGGATTGACCATATCTAGACCCACAGCTAGATGAGACATAAGGGTGGACACTCTTGGGGCTGAGAGTTTTGGTGAGGTTGGGTGAGCAAACGCAGACCCTTTAAAGTAATACTGCGTGGTCCGCATCCCATGGGTCCCAAATCTCCAGGTTCAAGGGCATCTTCCTACATCGAAAACATGCATGAGAAACCCAGAAGCTGGTACACCGTCTGATCGGGAAAGGTTTCTGAAAAGCACATTATTTCTCATCTCCTTTTGCTCAGGTTCGCCATTCCAGCCACGTTACTAGCAATCTCCCTCCTTGGAGAATCAGCACCTTTAACCTCCTGTTCTGTACAGGTTGCAATTTGTCCTGAGAATGAACGGGAGGTGGGGGAACCAATGAGAGACTAGCTCTAGGATTTGTGACAGGCACAGGTCACTCTTTTTTCCCATCAGGAAGAAGAATTAACCACAGGCTCACCCTGCCCCCCGGAACCAGAATAGGGCCTGACGCAATCCTGCGCTTTTGCGGCCAGCTCCCAAAAAAGCGAGTTGAAAAATGGAGCTCAGGGGCACTGCAATTCACAGACCTGCAGAGTTATAAATGATAACTCTCGTCCACAAATATATTGAGGGAAGGCAACGAAGAGGATTTGAAAGCAAGTCAGAATTGCAGGAAACAGCTTTCAGGAGGTAGATTCGAATCACCTTTCAAGCACATGAAAAGCGGCAAAACGTGGACAATGATGCCCTTGGCCAAAAAGGGCGTATGCGTTTTTTCCTGAATATATTCAGGAAAAAACGCATACGCCCTTTTTGGCCAACCAAGCAACCTGGAAAGGCAAATCAGCGCTACAAAGAAGTCTCGCTTCCCATCGGTCAAAGGCCCATGCTGAAAAAAGTGTACAAACCAGAAAGGCAGGACAGGCCATGGAGAAATGGGAGCCTTGCTACGCTGATGGGCGGTATGTAAATTGCCAACAGCCACTCTGGAGAAGTGTACAGTGTGTCCTGAAACATCTAAAACACACAGCTTAGAGAGCATAGGGCACTTCCACTCATGGGTGTACAAATTTGGAAAACTAAAAATCAGAAAGACACAGGCACCCCAAAGTTTAGGGCTGCTCTGTTGACAAGGACCTCCACTTCATTCCACCTTAAATATCCCAGGAGAGAGAAAAATGGATAAAGAAGTTGAGGTCCTTATGTACAATGGAATATCACTCAGCCATGAAATCAATGTCCTAAGGATAGTAGCAGCATGATGATTGGATTTAGGTACGACGATTCTAAGTGAAATAAGTCACACAGAAAAAGACACTTATCATAAGATATCACTTAGAGAGGGAATGTAAAAACCGTTACCCTTGAACTGAATTACAAAACAGAACAGAGTCACACATTTTGAAAACACACTATGGCTGCTAAACGGGAAAGGTGAGGTGGGGTGATGCGTAAAACAAGGGTTTCAAATTAGCTCAGATACCGTTCCATAAACCCAATATATAATAGACAAGACCTACTCCTTGCTCAGTGAACAGGACTCAACACCCCGTATTCACCGCACAAGAATATATCTGACTAGTAAGAATCTTAAAACCAATGTATTGATATCTCTTTGTAAGTGTGTCAAGTGGGTGTAAAGGGGCATAAACACAGAAGGGAAAAGCAGCTAAACCCCATTATAAAAATAAATTACTTTTAAAAACCCATGAAACAAACAGAGTGAAAGAGAGAGAAATTCTTACACAATTCGTTCAGGGGCTGTGATGCAACCTGGATTGACCATATATAGACCCACAGCTAGATGAGACATAAGGGTGGACACTCTTGGGGCTGAGAGTTTTGGTGAGGTTGGGTGAGCAAATGCAGACCCTTTAAAGTAATACTGCGTGGTCCGCCTCCCATGGGTCCCAAATCTCCAGGTTCAAGGGCATCTTCCTACATCGAAAACATGCATGAGAAACCCAGCAGCTGGTACACCGTCTGATCGGGAAAGGATTCTGAAACGCACCTCATTTCTCATCTCCTTGTGCTCGGGTTCGCCATTCCAGCCACGTTACTAGCAATCTCCCTCCTTGGAGAATCAGCACCTTTAACCTCCTGTTCTGTACAGGTTGCAATTTGTCCTGAGAATGAACGGGAAGTGGGGGAACCAATGAGAGACTAGCTCTAGGTGTTCTGACAGGCACAGGTCACTCTTTTTCCCATCAGGAAGAAGAATTAACCACAGGCTCAGCCTGCCCCCCGGAACCAGAATAGGACCTGAAGCAATCCTGCACTTTCGCGGCCAGCTCCCAAAAAAGCGAGTTGAAAAATGGAGCTCAGGGGCACTGCAATTCACAGACCTGCAGAGTTATAAATGATAACTCTCGTCCACAAATATATTGAGGGAAGGCAACGAAGAGGATTTGAAAGCAAGGCAGAATTGCAGGAAACAGCTTTCAGGAGGTAGATTCGAATCGCCTTTCAAGCACATGAAAAGCGGCAAAAAGTGGACAATGATGCCCTTGGCCAAAAAGGGTGTATGCGTTTTTTCCTGAATATATTCAGGAAAAAACGCATACGCCCTTTTTGGCCAACCAAGCAACCTGGAAAGGCAAATCAGCGCTACAAAGAAGTCTCGCTTCCCATCGGTCAAAGGCCCATGCTGAAAAAAGTGTACAAACCAGAAAGGCAGGACAGGCCATGGAGAAATGGCAGCCTTGCTACGCTGATGGGCGGGATGTAAATTGCCAACAGCCACTCTGGAGAAGTGTACAGTGTGTCCTGAAACATCTAAAACACACAGCTTAGAGAGCATAGGGCACTTCCACTCATGGGTGTACAAATTGGGAAAACTAAAAATCAGCAAGACACAGGCACCCCAAACTTTAGGGCTGCTCTGTTGACAAGGACCTCCACTTCATTCCACCTTAAATATCCCAGGAAAGAGAAAAATGGATAAAGAAGTTGAGGTCCTTATGTACAATGGAATATCACTCAGCCATGAAATCAATGTCATAAGGCTAGTAGCAACATGATGAGTGGATTTAGGTACGACGAATCTAAGTGAAATAAGTCACACAGAAAAATACACTTATCATAAGATATCACTTAGAGAGGGAATGTAAAAACCGTTACCCTTGAACTGAATTACAAAACAGAACAGAGTCACACATTTTGGAAACACACTATGGCTGCTTAACGGGAAAGGTGAGGTGGGGTGATGCATAAAACAAGGGTTTCAAATTAGCTCAGATACCGTTCTGTAAACCCAATATGTAATAGACAAGACCGACTCCTTGATCAGTGAACTGGACTCAACACCCCGTGTTCACCGCACAAGAACATATCTGACTAGTAAGAATCTTAAAACCAATGTATTGATATCTCTCTGGAAGTGTGTCAAGTGGGTGTAAAGGGGCATAAACACAGCAGTGAAAAGCAGCTAAACCCCATTATAAAAATAAATTACTTTTAAAAACCCATGAAACAAAGAGAGTGAAAGAGAGAAATTCTTACACAATTCGTTCAGGGGCAGTGATGCAACCTGGATTGACCATATCTAGACCCACAGCTAGATGAGACATAAGGGTGGACACTCTTGGGGCTGAGAGTTTTGGTGAGGTTGGGTGAGCAAACGCAGACCCTTTAAATAATACTGCGTGGTCCGCCTCCCAAGGGTCCCAAATCTCCAGGTTCAAGGGCATCTTCCTACATCGAAAACATGCATGAGAAACCCAGAAGATGGTACAGCGTCTGATCGGGAAAGGTTTCTGAAACGCACATCATTTCTCATCTCCTTGTGCTCGGGTTCGCCATTCCAGCCGTGTTACTAGCAATCTCCCTCCTTGGAGAATCAGCACCTTTAACCTCCTGTTCTGTACAGGTTGCCATTTGTCCTGAGAATGAACGGGAAGTGGGGGAACCAATGAGAGACTAGCTCTAGGTGTTGTGACAGGCACAGGTCACTCTTTTTTCCCATCAGGAAGAAGAAGTAACCACCGGCGAAGCCTGCCCCCGGAACCAGAATAGGGCCTGAAGCAATCCTGCGCTTTTGTGGCCAGCTCCCAAAAAAGCGAGTTGAAAAATGGAGCTCAGGGGCACTGCAATTCACAGACCTGCAGAGTTATAAATGAAAACTCTCGTCCACAAATATATTTAGGGAAGGCAACGAAGAGGATTTCAAAGCAAGGCAGAATTGCAGGAAACAGCTTTCAGGAGGTAGATTCGAATCGCCTTTCAAGCACGTGAAAAGTGGCAAAACGTGGACAATGATGCCCTTGGCCAAAAAGGGCGTATGCGTTTTTTTCCTGAATATATTCAGGAAAAAACGCATACGCCCTTTTTGGCCAACCAAGTAACCTGGAAAGGCAAATCAGCGCTACAAAGAAGTCTCGCTTCCCATCGGTCAAAGGCCCATGCTGAAAAAAGTGTACAAACCAGAAAGGCAGGACTTTCCATGGAGAAATGGGAGCCTTGCTACGCTGATGGGCGGGATGTAAATTGCCAACAGCCACTCTGGAGAAATATACGGTGTGTCCTGAAACATCTAAAACACACAGCTTAGAGAGCATAGGGCACTTCCACTCATGGGTGTACAAATTGGGAAAACTAAAAATCAGCAAGACACAGGCACCCCAAACTTTAGGGCTGCTCTGTTGACAAGGACCTCCACTTCATTCCACCTTAAACATCCCAGGAAAGAGAAAAATGGATAAAGAAGTTGAGGTCCTTATGTACAATGGAATATCACTGAGCCATGAAATCAATGTCCTAAGGCTAGTAGCAGTATGATGATTGGATTTAGGTACGACGATTCTAAGTGAAATAAGTCACACAGAAAAAGACACTTATCATAAGATATCACTTAGAGAGGGAATGTAAAAACCGTTACCCTTGAACTGAATTACAAAACAGAACAGAGTCACACATTTTGAAAACACACTATGGCTGCTTAACGGGAAAGGTGAGGTGGGGTGATGCATAAAACAAGGGTTTCAAATTAGCTCAGATACCGTTCTATAAACCCAATATGTAATAGACAAGACCGACTCCTTGATCAGTGAACTGGCCTCAACACCCCGTGTTCAACACACAAGAACATATCTGACTAGTAAGAATCTTAAAACCAATGTATTGATATCTCTCTGGAAGTGTGTCAAGTGGGTGTAAAGGGGCATAAACACAGAAGGGAAAAGCAGCTAAACCCCATTATAAAAATAAATTACTTTTAAAAACCCATGAAACAAACAGAGTGAAAGAGAGAGAAATTCTTACACAATTCGTTCAGGGGCTGTGATGCAACCTGGATTGACCATATCTAGACCCACATCTAGATGAGACATAAGGGTGGACACTCTTGGGGCTGAGAGTTTTGGTGAGGTTGGGTGAGCAAATGCAGACCCTTTAAAGTAATACTGCGTGGTCCGCCTCCCATGGGTCCCAAATCTCCAGGTTCAAGGGCATCTTCCTACATCGAAAACATGCATGAGAAACCCAGCAGCTGGTACACCGTCTGATCGGGAAAGGATTCTGAAACGCACCTCATTTCTCATCTCCTTGTGCTCGGGTTCGCCATTCCAGCCACGTTACTAGCAATCTCCCTCCTTGGAGAATCAGCACCTTTAACCTCCTGTTTTGTAGAGGTTGCAATTTGTCCTGAGAATGAACGGGAAGTGGGGGAACCAATGAGAGACTAGCTCTAGGTGTTGTGACAGGCACAGGTCACTCTTTTTCCCATCAGGAAGAAGAATTAACCACAGGCTCAGCCTGCCCCCCGGAACCAGAATAGGACCTGAAGCAATCCTGCACTTTCGCGGCCAGCTCCCAAAAAAGCGAGTTGAAAAATGGAGCTCAGGGGCACTGCAATTCACAGACCTGCAGAGTTATAAATGATAACTCTCGTCCACAAATATATTGAGGGAAGGCAACGAAGAGGATTTGAAAGCAAGGCAGAATTGCAGGAAACAGCTTTCAGGAGGTAGATTCGAATCGCCTTTCAAGCACATGAAAAGCGGCAAAACGTGGACAATGATGCCCTTGGCCAAAAAGGGCGTATGCGTTTTTTCCTGAATATATTCAGGAAAAAACGCATACGCCCTTTTTGGCCAACCAAGCAACCTGGAAAGGCAAATCAGCGCTACAAAGAAGTCTCGCTTCCCATCGGTCAAAGGCCCATGCTGAAAAAAGTGTACAAACCAGAAAGGCAGGACAGGCCATGGAGAAATGGCAGCCTTGCTACGCTGATGGGCGGGATGTAAATTGCCAACAGCCACTCTGGAGAAGTGTACAGTGTGTCCTGAAACATCTAAAACACACAGCTTAGAGAGCATAGGGCACTTCCACTCATGGGTGTACAAATTGGGAAAACTAAAAATCAGCAAGACACAGGCACCCCAAACTTTAGGGCTGCTCTGTTGACAAGGACCTCCACTTCATTCCACCTTAAATATCCCAGGAAAGAGAAAAATGGATAAAGAAGTTGAGGTCCTTATGTACAATGGAATATCACTCAGCCATGAAATCAATGTCATAAGGCTAGTAGCAGCATGATGAGTGGATTTAGGTACGACGAATCTAAGTGAAATAAGTCACACAGAAAAATACACTTATCATAAGATATCACTTAGAGAGGGAATGTAAAAACCGTTACCCTTGAACTGAATTACAAAACAGAACAGAGTCACACATTTTGGAAACACACTATGGCTGCTTAACGGGAAAGGTGAGGTGGGGTGATGCATAAAACAAGGGTTTCAAATTAGCTCAGATACCGTTCTGTAAACCCAATATGTAATAGACAAGACCGACTCCTTGATCAGTGAACTGGACTCAACACCCCGTGTTCACCGCACAAGAACATATCTGACTAGTAAGAATCTTAAAACCAATGTATTGATATCTCTCTGGAAGTGTGTCAAGTGGGTGTAAAGGGGCATAAACACAGCAGTGAAAAGCAGCTAAACCCCATTATAAAAATAAATTACTTTTAAAAACCCATGAAACCAAGAGAGTGAAAGAGAGAAATTCTTACACAATTCGTTCAGGGGCAGTGATGCAACCTGGATTGACCATATCTAGACCCACAGCTAGATGAGACATAAGGGTGGACACTCTTGGGGCTGAGAGTTTTGGTGAGGTTGGGTGAGCAAACGCAGACCCTTTAAATAATACTGCGTGGTCCGCCTCCCAAGGGTCCCAAATCTCCAGGTTCAAGGGCATCTTCCTACATCGAAAACATGCATGAGAAACCCAGAAGATGGTACAGCGTCTGATCGGGAAAGGTTTCTGAAACGCACATCATTTCTCATCTCCTTGTGCTCGGGTTCGCCATTCCAGCCGTGTTACTAGCAATCTCCCTCCTTGGAGAATCAGCACCTTTAACCTCCTGTTCTGTACAGGTTGCCATTTGTCCTGAGAATGAACGGGAAGTGGGGGAACCAATGAGAGACTAGCTCTAGGTGTTGTGACAGGCACAGGTCACTCTTTTTTCCCATCAGGAAGAAGAAGTAACCACCGGCGAAGCCTGCCCCCGGAACCAGAATAGGGCCTGAAGCAATCCTGCGCTTTTGTGGCCAGCTCCCAAAAAAGCGAGTTGAAAAATGGAGCTCAGGGGCACTGCAATTCACAGACCTGCAGAGTTATAAATGAAAACTCTCGTCCACAAATATATTTAGGGAAGGCAACGAAGAGGATTTCAAAGCAAGGCAGAATTGCAGGAAACAGCTTTCAGGAGGTAGATTCGAATCGCCTTTCAAGCACGTGAAAAGTGGCAAAACGTGGACAATGATGCCCTTGGCCAAAAAGGGCGTATGCGTTTTTTTCCTGAATATATTCAGGAAAAAACGCATACGCCCTTTTTGGCCAACCAAGTAACCTGGAAAGGCAAATCAGCGCTACAAAGAAGTCTCGCTTCCCATCGGTCAAAGGCCCATGCTGAAAAAAGTGTACAAACCAGAAAGGCAGGACTTTCCATGGAGAAATGGGAGCCTTGCTACGCTGATGGGCGGGATGTAAATTGCCAACAGCCACTCTGGAGAAATATACGGTGTGTCCTGAAACATCTAAAACACACAGCTTAGAGAGCATAGGGCACTTCCACTCATGGGTGTACAAATTGGGAAAACTAAAAATCAGCAAGACACAGGCACCCCAAACTTTAGGGCTGCTCTGTTGACAAGGACCTCCACTTCATTCCACCTTAAACATCCCAGGAAAGAGAAAAATGGATAAAGAAGTTGAGGTCCTTATGTACAATGGAATATCACTGAGCCATGAAATCAATGTCCTAAGGCTAGTAGCAGTATGATGATTGGATTTAGGTACGACGATTCTAAGTGAAATAAGTCACACAGAAAAAGACACTTATCATAAGATATCACTTAGAGAGGGAATGTAAAAACCGTTACCCTTGAACTGAATTACAAAACAGAACAGAGTCACACATTTTGAAAACACACTATGGCTGCTTAACGGGAAAGGTGAGGTGGGGTGATGCATAAAACAAGGGTTTCAAATTAGCTCAGATACCGTTCTATAAACCCAATATGTAATAGACAAGACCGACTCCTTGATCAGTGAACTGGCCTCAACACCCCGTGTTCAACGCACAAGAACATATCTGACTAGTAAGAATCTTAAAACCAATGTATTGATATCTCTCTGGAAGTGTGTCAAGTGGGTGTAAAGGGGCATAAACACAGAAGGGAAAAGCAGCTAAACCCCATTATAAAAATAAATTACTTTTAAAAACCCATGAAACAAACAGAGTGAAAGAGAGAGAAATTCTTACACAATTCGTTCAGGGGCTGTGATGCAACCTGGATTGACCATATCTAGACCCACATCTAGATGAGACATAAGGGTGGACACTCTTGGGGCTGAGAGTTTTGGTGAGGTTGGGTGAGCAAATGCAGACCCTTTAAAGTAATACTGCGTGGTCCGCCTCCCATGGGTCCCAAATCTCCAGGTTCAAGGGCATCTTCCTACATCGAAAACATGCATGAGAAACCCAGCAGCTGGTACACCGTCTGATCGGGAAAGGATTCTGAAACGCACCTCATTTCTCATCTCCTTGTGCTCGGGTTCGCCATTCCAGCCACGTTACTAGCAATCTCCCTCCTTGGAGAATCAGCACCTTTAACCTCCTGTTTTGTAGAGGTTGCAATTTGTCCTGAGAATGAACGGGAAGTGGGGGAACCAATGAGAGACTAGCTCTAGGTGTTGTGACAGGCACAGGTCACTCTTTTTCCCATCAGGAAGAAGAATTAACCACAGGCTCAGCCTGCCCCCCGGAACCAGAATAGGACCTGAAGCAATCCTGCACTTTCGCGGCCAGCTCCCAAAAAAGCGAGTTGAAAAATGGAGCTCAGGGGCACTGCAATTCACAGACCTGCAGAGTTATAAATGATAACTCTCGTCCACAAATATATTGAGGGAAGGCAACGAAGAGGATTTGAAAGCAAGGCAGAATTGCAGGAAACAGCTTTCAGGAGGTAGATTCGAATCGCCTTTCAAGCACATGAAAAGCGGCAAAACGTGGACAATGATGCCCTTGGCCAAAAAGGGCGTATGCGTTTTTTCCTGAATATATTCAGGAAAAAACGCATACGCCCTTTTTGGCCAACCAAGCAACCTGGAAAGGCAAATCAGCGCTACAAAGAAGTCTCGCTTCCCATCGGTCAAAGGCCCATGCTGAAAAAAGTGTACAAACCAGAAAGGCAGGACAGGCCATGGAGAAATGGCAGCCTTGCTACGCTGATGGGCGGGATGTAAATTGCCAACAGCCACTCTGGAGAAGTGTACAGTGTGTCCTGAAACATCTAAAACACACAGCTTAGAGAGCATAGGGCACTTCCACTCATGGGTGTACAAATTGGGAAAACTAAAAATCAGCAAGACACAGGCACCCCAAACTTTAGGGCTGCTCTGTTGACAAGGACCTCCACTTCATTCCACCTTAAATATCCCAGGAAAGAGAAAAATGGATAAAGAAGTTGAGGTCCTTATGTACAATGGAATATCACTCAGCCATGAAATCAATGTCATAAGGCTAGTAGCAGCATGATGAGTGGATTTAGGTACGACGAATCTAAGTGAAATAAGTCACACAGAAAAATACACTTATCATAAGATATCACTTAGAGAGGGAATGTAAAAACCGTTACCCTTGAACTGAATTACAAAACAGAACAGAGTCACACATTTTGGAAACACACTATGGCTGCTTAACGGGAAAGGTGAGGTGGGGTGATGCATAAAACAAGGGTTTCAAATTAGCTCAGATACCGTTCTGTAAACCCAATATGTAATAGACAAGACCGACTCCTTGATCAGTGAACTGGACTCAACACCCCGTGTTCACCGCACAAGAACATATCTGACTAGTAAGAATCTTAAAACCAATGTATTGATATCTCTCTGGAAGTGTGTCAAGTGGGTGTAAAGGGGCATAAACACAGCAGTGAAAAGCAGCTAAACCCCATTATAAAAATAAATTACTTTTAAAAACCCATGAAACCAAGAGAGTGAAAGAGAGAAATTCTTACACAATTCGTTCAGGGGCAGTGATGCAACCTGGATTGACCATATCTAGACCCACAGCTAGATGAGACATAAGGGTGGACACTCTTGGGGCTGAGAGTTTTGGTGAGGTTGGGTGAGCAAACGCAGACCCTTTAAATAATACTGCGTGGTCCGCCTCCCAAGGGTCCCAAATCTCCAGGTTCAAGGGCATCTTCCTACATCGAAAACATGCATGAGAAACCCAGAAGATGGTACAGCGTCTGATCGGGAAAGGTTTCTGAAACGCACATCATTTCTCATCTCCTTGTGCTCGGGTTCGCCATTCCAGCCGTGTTACTAGCAATCTCCCTCCTTGGAGAATCAGCACCTTTAACCTCCTGTTCTGTACAGGTTGCCATTTGTCCTGAGAATGAACGGGAAGTGGGGGAACCAATGAGAGACTAGCTCTAGGTGTTGTGACAGGCACAGGTCACTCTTTTTTCCCATCAGGAAGAAGAAGTAACCACCGGCGAAGCCTGCCCCCGGAACCAGAATAGGGCCTGAAGCAATCCTGCGCTTTTGTGGCCAGCTCCCAAAAAAGCGAGTTGAAAAATGGAGCTCAGGGGCACTGCAATTCACAGACCTGCAGAGTTATAAATGAAAACTCTCGTCCACAAATATATTTAGGGAAGGCAACGAAGAGGATTTCAAAGCAAGGCAGAATTGCAGGAAACAGCTTTCAGGAGGTAGATTCGAATCGCCTTTCAAGCACGTGAAAAGTGGCAAAACGTGGACAATGATGCCCTTGGCCAAAAAGGGCGTATGCGTTTTTTCCTGAATATATTCAGGAAAAAACGCATACGCCCTTTTTGGCCAACCAAGTAACCTGGAAAGGCAAATCAGCGCTACAAAGAAGTCTCGCTTCCCATCGGTCAAAGGCCCATGCTGAAAAAAGTGTACAAACCAGAAAGGCAGGACTTTCCATGGAGAAATGGGAGCCTTGCTACGCTGATGGGCGGGATGTAAATTGCCAACAGCCACTCTGGAGAAATATACGGTGTGTCCTGAAACATCTAAAACACACAGCTTAGAGAGCATAGGGCACTTCCACTCATGGGTGTACAAATTGGGAAAACTAAAAATCAGCAAGACACAGGCACCCCAAACTTTAGGGCTGCTCTGTTGACAAGGACCTCCACTTCATTCCACCTTAAACATCCCAGGAAAGAGAAAAATGGATAAAAAAGTTGAGGTCCTTATGTACAATGGAATATCACTGAGCCATGAAATCAATGTCCTAAGGCTAGTAGCAGTATGATGATTGGATTTAGGTACGACGATTCTAAGTGAAATAAGTCACACAGAAAAAGACACTTATCATAAGATATCACTTAGAGAGGGAATGTAAAAACCGTTACCCTTGAACTGAATTACAAAACAGAACAGAGTCACACATTTTGAAAACACACTATGGCTGCTTAACGGGAAAGGTGAGGTGGGGTGATGCATAAAACAAGGGTTTCAAATTAGCTCAGATACCGTTCTATAAACCCAATATGTAATAGACAAGACCGACTCCTTGATCAGTGAACTGGCCTCAACACCCCGTGTTCAACGCACAAGAACATATCTGACTAGTAAGAATCTTAAAACCAATGTATTGATATCTCTCTGGAAGTGTGTCAAGTGGGTGTAAAGGGGCATAAACACAGCAGTGAAAAGCAGCTAAACCCCATTATAAAAATAAATTACTTTTAAAAACCCATGAAACAAAGAGAGTGAAAGAGAGAAATTCTTACACAATTCGTTCAGGGGCTGTGATGCAACCTGGATTAACCATATCTAGACCCACAGATAGATGAGACATAAGGGTGGACACTCTTGGAGCTGAGAGGTTTGGTGAGGTTCGGTGAGCAAACGCAGACCCTTTAAAGTAATACTGCGTGGTCCGCATCCCATGGGTCCCAAATCTCCAGGTTCAAGGGCATCTTCCTACATCGAAAACATGCATGAGAAACCCAGAAGCTGGTACACTGTCTAATCGGGAAAGGATTCTGAAACGCACATCATTTCTCATCTCCTTGTGCTCAGGTTCGCCATCCCAGCCGCGTTACTAGCAATCTCCCTCCTTGGAGAATCAGCACCTTTAACCTCCTGTTCTGTACAGGTTGCAATTTGTCCTGAGAATGAACGGGAAGTGAGGGAACCAATGAGAGACTAGCTCTAGGTGTTGACACAGGCACAGGTCACTCTTTTTCCCATCAGGAAGAAGAATTAACCACAGGCTCAGCCTGCCCCCGGGAACCAGAATAGGGCCTGAAGCAATCCTGCACTTTTGCGGCCAGCTCCCAAAAAAGCGAGTTGAAAAATGGAGCTCAGGGGCACTGCAATTCACAGACCTGCAGAGTTATAAATGATAACTCTCGTCCACAAATATATTGAGGGAAGGCAACGAAGAGGATTTGAAAGCAAGGCAGAATTGCAGGAAACAGCTTTCAGGAGGTAGATTCGAATCGCCTTTCAAGCACATGAAAAGCGGCAAAACGTGGACAATGATGCCCTTGGCCAAAAAGGGCGTATGCGTTTTTTCCTGAATATATTCAGGAAAAAACGCATACGCCCTTTTTGGCCAACCAAGCAACCTGGCAAGGCAAATCAGCGCTACAAAGAAGTCTCGCTTCCCATCGGTCAAAGGCCCATGCTGGAAAAAGTGTACAAACCAGATAGGCAGGACAGGCCATGGAGAAATGGGAGCCTTGCTACGCTGATGGGCGGGATGTAAATTGCCAACAGCCACTCTGGAGAAGTGTACAGTGTGTCCTGAAACATCTAAAACACACAGCTTAGAGAGCATAGGGCACTTCCACTCATGGGTGTACAAATTGGGAGAACTAACAATCAGCAAGACACAGGCACCCCAAACTTTAGGGCTGCTCTGTTGACAAGGACCTCCACTTCATTCCACCTTAAACATCCCAGGAAAGAGAAAAATGGATAAAGAATTTGAGGTCCTTATGTACAATGGAATATCACTCAGCCATGAAATCAATGTCCTAAGGCTAGTAGCAGCATGCTGAGTGGATTTAGGTACGACGATTCTAAGTGAAATAAGTCACACAGAAAAATACACTTATCATAAGATATCACTTAGAGAGGGAATGTAAAAACCGTTACCCTTGAACTGAATTACAAAACAGAACAGAGTCACACATTTTGAAAAAACACTATGGCTGCTTAACGGGAAAGGTGAGGTGGGGTGATGCATAAAACAAGGGTTTCAAATTAGCTCAGATACCGTTCCATAAACCCAATATATAATAGACAAGACCTACTCCTTGCTCAGTGAACTGGACTCAACACCCCGTATTCACCGCACAAGAATATATCTGACTAGTAAGAATCTTAAAACCAATGTATTGATATCTCTTTGTAAGTGTGTCAAGTGGGTGTAAAGGGGCATAAACACAGCAGGGAAAAGCAGCTAAACCCCATTATAAAAATAAATTACTTTTAAAAACACATGAAACAAACAGAGTGAAAGAGAGAGAAATTCTTACACAATTCGTTCAGGGGTTGTGATGCAACCTGGATTGACCATATCTAGACCCACAGCTAGATGAGACATAAGGGTGGACACTCTTGGGGCTGAGAGGTTTGGTGAGGTTGGGTGAGCAAACACAGACCCTTTAAAGTAATACTGCGTGGTCCGCATCCCATGGGTCCCAAATCTCCAGGTTCAAGGGCATCTTCCTACATCGAAAACATGCATGGGAAACCCAGAAGCTGGTACACCATCTGATCGGGAAAGGTTTCTGAAACGCACATCATTTCTCATCTCCTTGTGCTCAGGTTCGCCATTCCAGCCGCGTTACTAGCAATCTCCCTCCTTGGAGAATCAGCACCTTTAACCTCCTGTTCTGTACAGGTTGCAATTTGTCCTGAGAATGAACGGGAAGTGGGGGAACCAATGAGAGACTAGCTCTAGGTGTTGTGACAGGCACAGGTCACTCTTTTTCCCATCAGGAAGAAGAATTAACCACAGGCTCAGCCTGCCCCCGGAACCAGAATAGGACCTGAAGCAATCCTGTACTTTCGCGGGCAGCTCCCAAAAAAGCGAGTTGAAAAATGGAGCTCAGGGGCACTGCAATTCACAGACCTGCAGAGTTATAAATGATAACTCTCGTCCACAAATATATTGAGGGAAGGCAACGAAGAGGATTTGAAAGCAAGGCAGAATTGCAGGAAACAGCTTTCAGGAGGTAGATTCGAATCGCCTTTCAAGCACATGAAAAGCGGCAAAACGTGGACAATGATGCCCTTGGCCAAAAAGGGCGTATGCGTTTTTTCCTGAATATATTCAGGAAAAAACGCATACGCCCTTTTTGGCCAACCAAGCAACCTGGAAAGGCAAATCAGCGCTACAAAGAAGTCTCGATTCCCATCGGTCAAAGGCTCATGCTGAAAAAAGTGTACAAACCAGAAAGGCAGGACAGGCCATGGAGAAATGGCAGCCTTGCTACGCTGATGGGCGGGATGTAAATTGCCAACAGCCACTCTGGAGAAGTGTACGGTGTGTCCTGAAACATCTAAAACACACAGCTTAGAGAGCATAGGGCACTTCCACTCATGGGTGTACAAATTGGGAAAACTAAAAATCAGCAAGACACAGGCACCCCAAACTTTAGGGCTGCTCTGTTGACAAGGACCTCCACTTCATTCCACCTTAAATATCCCAGGAAAGAGAAAAATGGATAAAGAAGTTGAGGTCCTTATGTACAATGGAATATCACTCAGCCATGAAATTAATGTCATAAGGCTAGTAGCAGCATGCTGAGTGGATTTAGGTACGACGATTCTAACTGAAATAAGTCACACAGAAAAAGACACTTATCATAAGATATCACTTAGAGAGGGAATGTTAAAACCGTTACCCTTGAACTGAATTACAAAACAGAACAGAGTCACACATTTTGAAAACACACTATGGCTGCTTAACGGGAAAGGTGAGGTGGGGTGATGCATAAAACAAGGGTTTCAAATTAGCTCAGATACCATTCTATAAACCCAATATGTAATAGACAAGACCGACTCCTTGATCAGTGAACTGGACTAAACACCCCGTGTTCAACGCACAAGAACATATCTGACTAGTAAGAATCTTAAAACCAATGTATTGATATCTCTCTGGAAGTGTGTCAAGTGGGTGTAAAGGGGCATAAACACAGCAGTGAAAAGCAGCTAAACCCCATTATAAAAATAAATTACTTTTAAAAACACATGAAACAAAGAGAGTGAAAGAGAGAAATTCTTACACAATTCGTTCAGGGGCTGTGATGCAACCTGGATTGACCATATCTAGACCCACAGCTAGATGAGACATAAGGGTGGACACTCTTGGGGCTGAGAGTTTTGGTGAGGTTGGGTGAGCAAACGCAGACCCTTTAAAGTAATACTGCGTGGTCCGCATCCCATGGGTCCCAAATCTCCAGGTTCAAGGGCATCTTCCTACATCGAAAACATGCATGAGAAACCCAGAAGCTGGTACACCGTCTGATCGGGAAAGGTTTCTGAAAAGCACATTATTTCTCATCTCCTTGTGCTCAGGTTCGCCATTCCAGCCGCGTTACTAGCAATCTCCCTCCTTGGAGAATCAGCACCTTTAACCTCCTGTTCTGTACAGGTTGCAATTTGTCCTGAGAATGAACGGGAAGTGGGGGAACCAATGAGAGACTAGCTCTAGGATTTGTGACAGGCACAGGTCACTCTTTATTCCCATCAGGAAGAAGAATTAACCACAGGCTTACCCTGCCCCCCGGAACCAGAATAGGGAATAACGCAATCCTGCGCTTTTGCGGCCAGCTCCCAAAAAAGCGAGTTGAAAAATGGAGCTCAGGGGCACTGCAATTCACAGACCTGCAGAGTTATAAATGATAACTCTCGTCCACAAATATATTGAGGGAAGGCAACGAAGAGGATTTGAAAGCAAGGCAGAATTGCAGGAAACAGCTTTCAGGAGGTAGATTCGAATCGCCTTTAAAGCACATGAAAAGCGGGAAAACGTCGACAATGATGCCCTTGGCCAAAAAGTGCGTATGCGTTTTTTCCTGATTATATTCAGGAAAAAACGCATACGCCCTTTTTGGCCAACCAAGCAACCTGGAAAGGGAAATCAGCGCTACAAAGAAGTCTCGCTTCCCATCGGTCAAAGGGCCATGCTGAAAAAAGTGTACAAACCAGAAAGGCAGGACAGGCCATGGAGAAATGGCAGCCTTGCTACGCTGATGGGCGGGATGTAAATTGCCAAGAGCCACTCTGGAGAAGTGTACGGTGTGTCCTGAAACATCTAAAACACACAGCTTAGAGAGCATAGGGCACTTCCACTCATGGGTGTACAAATTGGGAAAACTAAAAATCAGCAAGACACAGGCACCCCAAACTTTAGGGCTGCTCTGTTGACAAGGACCTCCACTTCATTCCACCTTAAATATCCCAGGAAAGAGAAAAATGGATAAAGAAGTTGAGGTCCTTATGTACAATGGAATATCACTCAGCCATGAAATCAATGTCATAAGGCTAGTAGCAGCATGATGAGTGGATTTAGGTACGACGAATCTAAGTGAAATAAGTCACACAGAAAAAGACACTTATCATGAGATATCACTTATAGAGGGAATGTAAAAACCGTTACCCTTGAACTGAATTACAAAACAGAACAGAGTCACACATTTTGAAAACACACTATGGCTGCTTAACGGGAAAGGTGAGGTGGGGTGATGCATAAAACAAGGGTTTCAAATTAGCTCAGATACCATTCTATAAACCCAATATGTAATAGACAAGACCGACTCCTTGATCAGTGAACTGGACTCAACACCCCGTGTTCACCGCACAAGAATATATCTGACTAGTAAGAATCTTAAAACCAATGTATTGATATCTCTCTGGAAGTGTGTCAAGTGGGTGTAAAGGGGCATAAACACAGCAGTGAAAAGCAGCTAAACCCCATTATAAAAATAAATTACTTTTAAAAACCCATGAAACAAAGAGAGTGAAAGAGAGAAATTCTTACACAATTCGTTCAGGGGCTGTGATGCAACCTGGATTGACCATATCTAGACCCACAGCTAGATGAGACATAAGGGTGGACACTCTTGGGGCTGAGAGTTTTGGTGAGGTTTGGTGAGCAAACGCAGACCCTTTAAAGTAATACTGCGTGGTCCGCATCCCTTGGGTCCCAAATCTCCAGGTTCAAGGGCATCTTCCTACATCGAAAACATGCATGAGAAACCCAGCAGCTGGTACACCGTCTGATCGGGAAAGGATTCTGAAACGCACCTCATTTCTCATCTCCTTGTGCTCGGGTTCGCCGGTCCAGCCACGTTACTAGCAATCTCCCTCCTTGGAGAATCAGCACCTTTAACCTCCTGTTCTGTACAGGTTGCAATTTGTCCTGAGTATGAACGGGAAGTGGGGGAACCAATGAGAGACTAGCTCTAGATGTTGTGACAGGCACAGGTGACTCTTTTTTCCCATCAGGAAGAAGAACTAACCACAGGCTCAGCCTGCCCCCCGGAACCAGAATAGGGCCTGAAGCAATCCTGCGCTTTTGCGGCCAGCTCCCAAAAAAGCGAGTTGAAAAATGGAGCTCAGGGGCACTGCAATTCACAGACCTGCAGAGTTATAAATGATAATTCTCGTCCACAAATATATTGAGGGAAGGCAAGGAAGAGGATTTGAAAGCAATGCAGAATTGCAGGAAACAGCTTTCAGGAGGTAGATTCGAATCGCCTTTAAAGCACATGAAAAGCGGCAAAACGTGGACAATGATGCCCTTGGCCAAAAAGGGCGTATGCGTTTTTTCCTGAATATATTCAGGAAAAAACGCATACGGCCTTTTCGGCCCTACCAAGCAACATGGAAAGGCAAATCAGTGCTACAAAGAAGTCTCGCTTCCCATCGGTAAAGGGCCATGCTGAAAAAAGTGTACAAACCAGAAAGGCAGGACAGGCCATGCAGAAATGGGAGCCTTGCTACACTGATGGGCGGGATGTAAATTGCCAACAGCCACTCTGGAGAAGTGTACGGTGTGTCCTGAAACATCTAAAACACACAGCTTAGAGAGCATAGGGCACTTCCACTCATGGGTGTACAAATTGGGAGAACTAACAATCAGCAAGACACAGGCACGCCAAAGTTTAGGGCTGCTCTGTTGACAAGGACCTCCACTTCATTCCACCTTAAATATCCCAGGAAAGAGAAAAATGGATAAAGAAGTTGAGGTCCTTATGTACAATGGAATATCACTCAGCCATGAAATCAATGTCCTAAGGCTAGTAGCAGCATGCTGAGTGGATTTAGGTACGACGATTCTAACTGAAATAAGTCACACAGAAAAAGACACTTATCATAAGATATCACTTAGAGAGGGAATGTAAAAACCGTTACCCTTGAACTGAATTACAAAACAGAACAGAGTCACACATTTTGAAAACACACTATGGCTGCTTAACGGGAAAGGTGAGGTGGGGTGATGCATAAAACAAGGGTTTCAAATTAGCTCAGATACCATTCTATAAACCCAATATGTAATAGACAAGACCGACTCCTTGATCAGTGAACTGGACTAAACACCCCGTGTTCAACGCACAAGAACATATCTGACTAGTTAGAATCTTAAAACCAATGTATTGATATCTCTCTGGAAGTGTGTCAAGTGGGTGTAAAGGGGCATAAACACAGCAGTGAAAAGCAGCTAAACCCCATTATAAAAATAAATTACTTTTAAAAACACATGAAACAAAGAGAGTGAAAGAGAGAAATTCTTACACAATTCGTTCAGGGGCTGTGATGCAACCTGGATTGACCATATCTAGACCCACAGCTAGATGAGACATAAGGGTGGACACTCTTGGGGCTGAGAGTTTTGGTGAGGTTGGGTGAGCAAACGCAGACCCTTTAAAGTAATACTGCGTGGTCCGCATCCCATGGGTCCCAAATCTCCAGGTTCAAGGGCATCTTCCTACATCGAAAACATGCATGAGAAACCCAGAAGCTGGTACACCGTCTGATCGGGAAAGGTTTCTGAAAAGCACATTATTTCTCATCTCCTTGTGCTCAGGTTCGCCATTCCAGCCGCGTTACTAGCAATCTCCCTCCTTGGAGAATCAGCACCTTTAACCTCCTGTTCTGTACAGGTTGCAATTTGTCCTGAGAATGAACGGGAGGTGGGGGAACCAATGAGAGACTAGCTCTATGATTTGTGACAGGCACAGGTCACTCTTTTTTCCCATCAGGAAGAAGAATTAACCACAGGCTCACCCTGCCCCCCGGAACCAGAATAGGGCCTGACGCAATCCTGCGCTTTTGCGGCCAGCTCCCAAAAAAGCGAGTTGAAAAATGGAGCTCAGGGGCACTGCAATTCACAGACCTGCAGAGATATAAATGAAAACTCTCGTCCACAAATATATTTAGGGAAGGCAACGAAGAGGATTTCAAAGCAAGGCAGAATTGCAGGAAACAGCTTTCAGGAGGTAGATTCGAATCGCCTTTCAAGCACGTGAAAAGTGGCAAAACGTGGACAATGATGCCCTTGGCCAAAAAGGGCGTATGCGTTTTTTCCTGAATATATTCAGGAAAAAACGCATACGCCCTTTTTGGCCAACCAAGTAACCTGGAAAGGCAAATCAGCGCTACAAAGAAGTCTCGCTTCCCATCGGTCAAAGGCCCATGCTGAAAAAAGTGTACAAACCAGAAAGGCAGGACTTTCCATGGAGAAATGGGAGCCTTGCTACGCTGATGGGCGGGATGTAAATTGCCAACAGCCACTCTGGAGAAATATACGGTGTGTCCTGAAACATCTAAAACACACAGCTTAGAGAGCATAGGGCACTTCCACTCATGGGTGTACAAATTGGGAAAACTAAAAATCAGCAAGACACAGGCACCCCAAACTTTAGGGCTGCTCTGTTGACAAGGACCTCCACTTCATTCCACCTTAAACATCCCAGGAAAGAGAAAAATGGATAAAAAAGTTGAGGTCCTTATGTACAATGGAATATCACTGAGCCATGAAATCAATGTCCTAAGGCTAGTAGCAGTATGATGATTGGATTTAGGTACGACGATTCTAAGTGAAATAAGTCACACAGAAAAAGACACTTATCATAAGATATCACTTAGAGAGGGAATGTAAAAACCGTTACCCTTGAACTGAATTACAAAACAGAACAGAGTCACACATTTTGGAAACACACTATGGCTGCTTAACGGGAAAGGTGAGGTGGGGTGATGCATAAAACAAGGGTTTCAAATTAGCTCAGATACCGTTCTGTAAACCCAATATGTAATAGACAAGACCGACTCCTTGATCAGTGAACTGGACTCAACACCCCGTGTTCACCGCACAAGAACATATCTGACTAGTAAGAATCTTAAAACCAATGTATTGATATCTCTCTGGAAGTGTGTCAAGTGGGTGTAAAGGGGCATAAACACAGCAGTGAAAAGCAGCTAAACCCCATTATAAAAATAAATTACTTTTAAAAACCCATGAAACCAAGAGAGTGAAAGAGAGAAATTCTTACACAATTCGTTCAGGGGCAGTGATGCAACCTGGATTGACCATATCTAGACCCACAGCTAGATGAGACATAAGGGTGGACACTCTTGGGGCTGAGAGTTTTGGTGAGGTTGGGTGAGCAAACGCAGACCCTTTAAATAATACTGCGTGGTCCGCCTCCCAAGGGTCCCAAATCTCCAGGTTCAAGGGCATCTTCCTACATCGAAAACATGCATGAGAAACCCAGAAGATGGTACAGCGTCTGATCGGGAAAGGTTTCTGAAACGCACATCATTTCTCATCTCCTTGTGCTCGGGTTCGCCATTCCAGCCGTGTTACTAGCAATCTCCCTCCTTGGAGAATCAGCACCTTTAACCTCCTGTTCTGTACAGGTTGCCATTTGTCCTGAGAATGAACGGGAAGTGGGGGAACCAATGAGAGACTAGCTCTAGGTGTTGACACAGGCACAGGTCACTCTTTTTCCCATCAGGAAGAAGAATTAACCACAGGCTCAGCCTGCCCCCGGGAACCAGAATAGGGCCTGAAGCAATCCTGCACTTTTGCGGCCAGCTCCCAAAAAAGCGAGTTGAAAAATGGAGCTCAGGGGCACTGCAATTCACAGACCTGCAGAGTTATAAATGATAACTCTCGTCCACAAATATATTGAGGGAAGGCAACGAAGAGGATTTGAAAGCAAGGCAGAATTGCAGGAAACAGCTTTCAGGAGGTAGATTCGAATCGCCTTTCAAGCACATGAAAAGCGGCAAAACGTGGACAATGATGCCCTTGGCCAAAAAGGGCGTATGCGTTTTTTCCTGAATATATTCAGGAAAAAACGCATACGCCCTTTTTGGCCAACCAAGCAACCTGGCAAGGCAAATCAGCGCTACAAAGAAGTCTCGCTTCCCATCGGTCAAAGGCCCATGCTGGAAAAAGTGTACAAACCAGATAGGCAGGACAGGCCATGGAGAAATGGGAGCCTTGCTACGCTGATGGGCGGGATGTAAATTGCCAACAGCCACTCTGGAGAAGTGTACAGTGTGTCCTGAAACATCTAAAACACACAGCTTAGAGAGCATAGGGCACTTCCACTCATGGGTGTACAAATTGGGAGAACTAACAATCAGCAAGACACAGGCACCCCAAACTTTAGGGCTGCTCTGTTGACAAGGACCTCCACTTCATTCCACCTTAAACATCCCAGGAAAGAGAAAAATGGATAAAGAATTTGAGGTCCTTATGTACAATGGAATATCACTCAGCCATGAAATCAATGTCCTAAGGCTAGTAGCAGCATGCTGAGTGGATTTAGGTACGACGATTCTAAGTGAAATAAGTCACACAGAAAAATACACTTATCATAAGATATCACTTAGAGAGGGAATGTAAAAACCGTTACCCTTGAACTGAATTACAAAACAGAACAGAGTCACACATTTTGAAAAAACACTATGGCTGCTTAACGGGAAAGGTGAGGTGGGGTGATGCATAAAACAAGGGTTTCAAATTAGCTCAGATACCGTTCCATAAACCCAATATATAATAGACAAGACCTACTCCTTGCTCAGTGAACTGGACTCAACACCCCGTATTCACCGCACAAGAATATATCTGACTAGTAAGAATCTTAAAACCAATGTATTGATATCTCTTTGTAAGTGTGTCAAGTGGGTGTAAAGGGGCATAAACACAGCAGGGAAAAGCAGCTAAACCCCATTATAAAAATAAATTACTTTTAAAAACACATGAAACAAACAGAGTGAAAGAGAGAGAAATTCTTACACAATTCGTTCAGGGGTTGTGATGCAACCTGGATTGACCATATCTAGACCCACAGCTAGATGAGACATAAGGGTGGACACTCTTGGGGCTGAGAGGTTTGGTGAGGTTGGGTGAGCAAACACAGACCCTTTAAAGTAATACTGCGTGGTCCGCATCCCATGGGTCCCAAATCTCCAGGTTCAAGGGCATCTTCCTACATCGAAAACATGCATGGGAAACCCAGAAGCTGGTACACCATCTGATCGGGAAAGGTTTCTGAAACGCACATCATTTCTCATCTCCTTGTGCTCAGGTTCGCCATTCCAGCCGCGTTACTAGCAATCTCCCTCCTTGGAGAATCAGCACCTTTAACCTCCTGTTCTGTACAGGTTGCAATTTGTCCTGAGAATGAACGGGAAGTGGGGGAACCAATGAGAGACTAGCTCTAGGTGTTGTGACAGGCACAGGTCACTCTTTTTCCCATCAGGAAGAAGAATTAACCACAGGCTCAGCCTGCCCCCGGAACCAGAATAGGACCTGAAGCAATCCTGCACTTTTGCGGCCAGCTCCCAAAAAAGCGAGTTGAAAAATGGAGCTCAGGGGCACTGCAATTCACAGACCTGCAGAGTTATAAATGATAACTCTCGTCCACAAATATATTGAGGGAAGGCAACGAAGAGGATTTGAAAGCAAGGCAGAATTGCAGGAAACAGCTTTCAGGAGGTAGATTCGAATCGCCTTTCAAGCACATGAAAAGCGGCAAAACGTGGACAATGATGCCCTTGGCCAAAAAGGGCGTATGCGTTTTTTCCTGAATATATTCAGGAAAAAACGCATACGCCCTTTTTGGCCAACCAAGCAACCTGGAAAGGCAAATCAGCGCTACAAAGAAGTCTCGATTCCCATCGGTCAAAGGGCCATGCTGAAAAAAGTGTACAAACCAGAAAGGCAGGACAGGCCATGGAGAAATGGCAGCCTTGCTACGCTGATGGGCGGGATGTAAATTGCCAAGAGCCACTCTGGAGAAGTGTACGGTGTGTCCTGAAACATCTAAAACACACAGCTTAGAGAGCATAGGGCACTTCCACTCATGGGTGTACAAATTGGGAAAACTAAAAATCAGCAAGACACAGGCACCCCAAACTTTAGGGCTGCTCTGTTGACAAGGACCTCCACTTCATTCCACCTTAAATATCCCAGGAAAGAGAAAAATGGATAAAGAAGTTGAGGTCCTTATGTACAATGGAATATCACTCAGCCATGAAATCAATGTCATAAGGCTAGTAGCAGCATGATGAGTGGATTTAGGTACGACGAATCTAAGTGAAATAAGTCACACAGAAAAAGACACTTATCATGAGATATCACTTATAGAGGGAATGTAAAAACCGTTACCCTTGAACTGAATTACAAAACAGAACAGAGTCACACATTTTGAAAACACACTATGGCTGCTTAACGGGAAAGGTGAGGTGGGGTGATGCATAAAACAAGGGTTTCAAATTAGCTCAGATACCATTCTATAAACCCAATATGTAATAGACAAGACCGACTCCTTGATCAGTGAACTGGACTCAACACCCCGTGTTCACCGCACAAGAACATATCTGACTAGTAAGAATCTTAAAACCAATGTATTGATATCTCTCTGGAAGTGTGTCAAGTGGGTGTAAAGGGGCATAAACACAGCAGTGAAAAGCAGCTAAACCCCATTATAAAAATAAATTACTTTTAAAAACCCATGAAACAAAGAGAGTGAAAGAGAGAAATTCTTACACAATTCGTTCAGGGGCTGTGATGCAACCTGGATTGACCATATCTAGACCCACAGCTAGATGAGACATAAGGGTGGACACTCTTGGGGCTGAGAGTTTTGGTGAGGTTTGGTGAGCAAACGCAGACCCTTTAAAGTAATACTGCGTGGTCCGCATCCCTTGGGTCCCAAATCTCCAGGTTCAAGGGCATCTTCCTACATCGAAAACATGCATGAGAAACCCAGCAGCTGGTACACCGTCTGATCGGGAAAGGATTCTGAAACGCACCTCATTTCTCATCTCCTTGTGCTCGGGTTCGCCGGTCCAGCCACGTTACTAGCAATCTCCCTCCTTGGAGAATCAGCACCTTTAACCTCCTGTTCTGTACAGGTTGCAATTTGTCCTGAGTATGAACGGGAAGTGGGGGAACCAATGAGAGACTAGCTCTAGATGTTGTGACAGGCACAGGTGACTCTTTTTTCCCATCAGGAAGAAGAACTAACCACAGGCTCAGCCTGCCCCCCGGAACCAGAATAGGGCCTGAAGCAATCCTGCGCTTTTGCGGCCAGCTCCCAAAAAAGCGAGTTGAAAAATGGAGCTCAGGGGCACTGCAATTCACAGACCTGCAGAGTTATAAATGATAATTCTCGTCCACAAATATATTGAGGGAAGGCAAGGAAGAGGATTTGAAAGCAATGCAGAATTGCAGGAAACAGCTTTCAGGAGGTAGATTCGAATCGCCTTTAAAGCACATGAAAAGCGGCAAAACGTGGACAATGATGCCCTTGGCCAAAAAGGGCGTATGCGTTTTTTCCTGAATATATTCAGGAAAAAACGCATACGGCCTTTTCGGCCCTACCAAGCAACATGGAAAGGCAAATCAGTGCTACAAAGAAGTCTCGCTTCCCATCGGTAAAGGGCCATGCTGAAAAAAGTGTACAAACCAGAAAGGCAGGACAGGCCATGCAGAAATGGGAGCCTTGCTACACTGATGGGCGGGATGTAAATTGCCAACAGCCACTCTGGAGAAGTGTACGGTGTGTCCTGAAACATCTAAAACACACAGCTTAGAGAGCATAGGGCACTTCCACTCATGGGTGTACAAATTGGGAGAACTAACAATCAGCAAGACACAGGCACGCCAAAGTTTAGGGCTGCTCTGTTGACAAGGACCTCCACTTCATTCCACCTTAAATATCCCAGGAAAGAGAAAAATGGATAAAGAAGTTGAGGTCCTTATGTACAATGGAATATCACTCAGCCATGAAATCAATGTCCTAAGGCTAGTAGCAGCATGCTGAGTGGATTTAGGTACGACGATTCTAACTGAAATAAGTCACACAGAAAAAGACACTTATCATAAGATATCACTTAGAGAGGGAATGTAAAAACCGTTACCCTTGAACTGAATTACAAAACAGAACAGAGTCACACATTTTGAAAACACACTATGGCTGCTTAACGGGAAAGGTGAGGTGGGGTGATGCATAAAACAAGGGTTTCAAATTAGCTCAGATACCATTCTATAAACCCAATATGTAATAGACAAGACCGACTCCTTGATCAGTGAACTGGACTAAACACCCCGTGTTCAACGCACAAGAACATATCTGACTAGTTAGAATCTTAAAACCAATGTATTGATATCTCTCTGGAAGTGTGTCAAGTGGGTGTAAAGGGGCATAAACACAGCAGTGAAAAGCAGCTAAACCCCATTATAAAAATAAATTACTTTTAAAAACACATGAAACAAAGAGAGTGAAAGAGAGAAATTCTTACACAATTCGTTCAGGGGCTGTGATGCAACCTGGATTGACCATATCTAGACCCACAGCTAGATGAGACATAAGGGTGGACACTCTTGGGGCTGAGAGTTTTGGTGAGGTTGGGTGAGCAAACGCAGACCCTTTAAAGTAATACTGCGTGGTCCGCATCCCATGGGTCCCAAATCTCCAGGTTCAAGGGCATCTTCCTACATCGAAAACATGCATGAGAAACCCAGAAGCTGGTACACCGTCTGATCGGGAAAGGTTTCTGAAAAGCACATTATTTCTCATCTCCTTGTGCTCAGGTTCGCCATTCCAGCCGCGTTACTAGCAATCTCCCTCCTTGGAGAATCAGCACCTTTAACCTCCTGTTCTGTACAGGTTGCAATTTGTCCTGAGAATGAACGGGAGGTGGGGGAACCAATGAGAGACTAGCTCTAGGATTTGTGACAGGCACAGGTCACTCTTTTTTCCCATCAGGAAGAAGAATTAACCACAGGCACACCCTGCCCCCCGGAACCAGAATAGGGCCTAACGCAATCCTGCGCTTTTGCGGCCAGCTCCCAAAAAAGCGAGTTGAAAAATGGAGCTCAGGGGCACTGCAATTCACAGACCTGCAGAGTTATAAATGATAACTCTCGTCCACAAATATATTGAGGGAAGGCAACGAAGAGGATTTGAAAGCAAGGCAGAATTGCAGGAAACAGCTTTCAGGAGGTAGATTCGAATCACCTTTCAAGCACATGAAAAGCGGCAAAACGTGGACAATGATGCCCTTGGCCAAAAAGGGCGTATGCGTTTTTTCCTGAATATATTCAGGAAAAAACGCATACGCCCTTTTTGGCCAACCAAGCAACCTGGAAAGGCAAATCAGCGCTACAAAGAAGTCTCGCTTCCCATCGGTCAAAGGCCCATGCTGAAAAAAGTGTACAAACCAGAAAGGCAGGACAGGCCATGGAGAAATGGGAGCCTTGCTACGCTGATGGGCGGTATGTAAATTGCCAACAGCCACTCTGGAGAAGTGTACAGTGTGTCCTGAAACATCTAAAACACACAGCTTAGAGAGCATAGGGCACTTCCACTCATGGGTGTACAAATTTGGAAAACTAAAAATCAGCAAGACACAGGCACCCCAAAGTTTAGGGCTGCTCTGTTGACAAGGACCTCCACTTCATTCCACCTTAAATATCCCAGGAGAGAGAAAAATGGATAAAGAAGTTGAGGTCCTTATGTACAATGGAATATCACTCAGCCATGAAATCAATGTCCTAAGGATAGTAGCAGCATGATGATTGGATTTAGGTACGACGATTCTAAGTGAAATAAGTCACACAGAAAAAGACACTTATCATAAGATATCACTTAGAGAGGGAATGTAAAAACCGTTACCCTTGAACTGAATTACAAAACAGAACAGAGTCACACATTTTGAAAACACACTATGGCTGCTAAACGGGAAAGGTGAGGTGGGGTGATGCATAAAACAAGGGTTTCAAATTAGCTCAGATACCGTTCCATAAACCCAATATATAATAGAAAAGACCTACTCCTTGCTCAGTGAACAGGACTCAACACCCCGTATTCACCGCACAAGAATATATCTGACTAGTAAGAATCTTAAAACCAATGTATTGATATCTCTTTGTAAGTGTGTCAAGTGGGTGTAAAGGGGCATAAACACAGAAGGGAAAAGCAGCTAAACCCCATTATAAAAATAAATTACTTTTAAAAACCCATGAAACAAAGAGAGTGAAAGAGAGAAATTCTTACACAATTCGTTCAGGGGCAGTGATGCAACCTGGATTGACCATATCTAGACCCACAGCTAGATGAGACATAAGGGTGGACACTCTTGGGGCTGAGAGTTTTGGTGAGGTTGGGTGAGCAAACGCAGACCCTTTAAATAATACTGCGTGGTCCGCCTCCCAAGGGTCCCAAATCTCCAGGTTCAAGGGCATCTTCCTACATCGAAAACATGCATGAGAAACCCAGAAGATGGTACAGCGTCTGATCGGGAAAGGTTTCTGAAACGCACATCATTTCTCATCTCCTTGTGCTCGGGTTCGCCATTCCAGCCGTGTTACTAGCAATCTCCCTCCTTGGAGAATCAGCACCTTTAACCTCCTGTTCTGTACAGGTTGCCATTTGTCTTGAGAATGAACGGGAAGTGGGGGAACCAATGAGAGACTAGCTCTAGGTGTTGTGACAGGCACAGGTCACTCTTTTTTCCCATCAGGAAGAAGAAGTAACCACCGGCGAAGCCTGCCCCTGGAACCAGAATAGGGCCTGAAGCAATCCTGCGCTTTTGTGGCCAGCTCCCAAAAAAGCGAGTTGAAAAATGGAGCTCAGGGGCACTGCAATTCACAGACCTGCAGAGTTATAAATGAAAACTCTCGTCCACAAATATATTGAGGGAAGGCAACGAAGAGGATTTCAAAGCAAGGCAGAATTGCAGGAAACAGCTTTCAGGAGGTAGATTCGAATCGCCTTTCAAGCACGTGAAAAGTGGCAAAACGTGGACAATGATGCCCTTGGCCAAAAAGGGCGTATGCGTTTTTTTCCTGAATATATTCAGGAAAAAACGCATACGCCCTTTTTGGCCAACCAAGTAACCTGGAAAGGCAAATCAGCGCTACAAAGAAGTCTCGCTTCCCATCGGTCAAAGGCCCATGCTGAAAAAAGTGTACAAACCAGAAAGGCAGGACTTTCCATGGAGAAATGGGAGCCTTGCTACGCTGATGGGCGGGATGTAAATTGCCAACAGCCACTCTGGAGAAATATACGGTGTGTCCTGAAACATCTAAAACACACAGCTTAGAGAGCATAGGGCACTTCCACTCATGGGTGTACAAATTGGGAGAACTAACAATCAGCAAGACACAGGCACCCCAAACTTTAGGGCTGCTCTGTTGACAAGGACCTCCACTTCATTCCACCTTAAACATCCCAGGAAAGAGAAAAATGGATAAAGAATTTGAGGTCCTTATGTACAATGGAATATCACTCAGCCATGAAATCAATGTCCTAAGGCTAGTAGCAGCATGCTGAGTGGATTTAGGTACGACGATTCTAAGTGAAATAAGTCACACAGAAAAATACACTTATCATAAGATATCACTTAGAGAGGGAATGTAAAAACCGTTACCCTTGAACTGAATTACAAAACAGAACAGAGTCACACGTTTAGAAAACACACTATGGCTGCTTAACGGGAAAGGTGAGGTGGGGTGATGCATAAAACAAGGGTTTCAAATTAGCTCAGATACCGTTCTATAAACCCAATATGTAATAGACAAGACCGACTCCTTGATCAGTGAACTGGCCTCAACACCCCGTGTTCAACGCACAAGAACATATCTGACTAGTAAGAATCTTAAAACCAATGTATTGATATCTCTCTGGAAGTGTGTCAAGTGGGTGTAAAGGGGCATAAACACAGAAGGGAAAAGCAGCTAAACCCCATTATAAAAATAAATTACTTTTAAAAACCCATGAAACAAACAGAGTGAAAGAGAGAGAAATTCTTACACAATTCGTTCAGGGGCTGTGATGCAACCTGGATTGACCATATCTAGACCCACATCTAGATGAGACATAAGGGTGGACACTCTTGGGGCTGAGAGTTTTGGTGAGGTTGGGTGAGCAAATGCAGACCCTTTAAAGTAATACTGCGTGGTCCGCCTCCCATGGGTCCCAAATCTCCAGGTTCAAGGGCATCTTCCTACATCGAAAACATGCATGAGAAACCCAGCAGCTGGTACACCGTCTGATCGGGAAAGGATTCTGAAACGCACCTCATTTCTCATCTCCTTGTGCTCGGGTTCGCCATTCCAGCCACGTTACTAGCAATCTCCCTCCTTGGAGAATCAGCACCTTTAACCTCCTGTTTTGTAGAGGTTGCAATTTGTCCTGAGAATGAACGGGAAGTGGGGGAACCAATGAGAGACTAGCTCTAGGTGTTGTGACAGGCACAGGTCACTCTTTTTTCCCATCAGGAAGAAGAATTAACCACAGGCACACCCTGCCCCCCGGAACCAGAATAGGGCCTGACGCAATCCTGCGCTTTTGCGGCCAGCTCCCAAAAAAGCGAGTTGAAAAATGGAGCTCAGGGGCACTGCAATTCACAGACCTGCAGAGTTATAAATGATAACTCTCGTCCACAAATATATTGAGGGAAGGCAACGAAGAGGATTTGAAAGCAAGGCAGAATTGCAGGAAACAGCTTTCAGGAGGTAGATTCGAATCACCTTTCAAGCACATGAAAAGCGGCAAAACGTGGACAATGATGCCCTTGGCCAAAAAGGGCGTATGCGTTTTTTCCTGAATATATTCAGGAAAAAACGCATACGCCCTTTTTGGCCAACCAAGCAACCTGGAAAGGCAAATCAGCGCTACAAAGAAGTCTCGCTTCCCATCGGTCAAAGGCCCATGCTGAAAAAAGTGTACAAACCAGAAAGGCAGGACAGGCCATGGAGAAATGGGAGCCTTGCTACGCTGATGGGCGGTATGTAAATTGCCAACAGCCACTCTGGAGAAGTGTACAGTGTGTCCTGAAACATCTAAAACACACAGCTTAGAGAGCATAGGGCACTTCCACTCATGGGTGTACAAATTTGGAAAACTAAAAATCAGCAAGACACAGGCACCCCAAAGTTTAGGGCTGCTCTGTTGACAAGGACCTCCACTTCATTCCACCTTAAATATCCCAGGAGAGAGAAAAATGGATAAAGAAGTTGAGGTCCTTATGTACAATGGAATATCACTCAGCCATGAAATCAATGTCCTAAGGATAGTAGCAGCATGATGATTGGATTTAGGTACGACGATTCTAAGTGAAATAAGTCACACAGAAAAAGACACTTATCATAAGATATCACTTAGAGAGGGAATGTAAAAACCGTTACCCTTGAACTGAATTACAAAACAGAACAGAGTCACACATTTTGAAAACACACTATGGCTGCTAAACGGGAAAGGTGAGGTGGGGTGATGCATAAAACAAGGGTTTCAAATTAGCTCAGATACCGTTCCATAAACCCAATATATAATAGACAAGACCTACTCCTTGCTCAGTGAACAGGACTCAACACCCCGTATTCACCGCACAAGAATATATCTGACTAGTAAGAATCTTAAAACCAATGTATTGATATCTCTTTGTAAGTGTGTCAAGTGGGTGTAAAGGGGCATAAACACAGAAGGGAAAAGCAGCTAAACCCCATTATAAAAATAAATTACTTTTAAAAACCCATGAAACAAAGAGAGTGAAAGAGAGAAATTCTTACACAATTCGTTCAGGGGCAGTGATGCAACCTGGATTGACCATATCTAGACCCACAGCTAGATGAGACATAAGGGTGGACACTCTTGGGGCTGAGAGTTTTGGTGAGGTTGGGTGAGCAAACGCAGACCCTTTAAATAATACTGCGTGGTCCGCCTCCCAAGGGTCCCAAATCTCCAGGTTCAAGGGCATCTTCCTACATCGAAAACATGCATGAGAAACCCAGAAGATGGTACAGCGTCTGATCGGGAAAGGTTTCTGAAACGCACATCATTTCTCATCTCCTTGTGCTCGGGTTCGCCATTCCAGCCGTGTTACTAGCAATCTCCCTCCTTGGAGAATCAGCACCTTTAACCTCCTGTTCTGTACAGGTTGCCATTTGTCCTGAGAATGAACGGGAAGTGGGGGAACCAATGAGAGACTAGCTCTAGGTGTTGTGACAGGCACAGGTCACTCTTTTTTCCCATCAGGAAGAAGAAGTAACCACCGGCGAAGCCTGCCCCTGGAACCAGAATAGGGCCTGAAGCAATCCTGCGCTTTTGTGGCCAGCTCCCAAAAAAGCGAGTTGAAAAATGGAGCTCAGGGGCACTGCAATTCACAGACCTGCAGAGTTATAAATGAAAACTCTCGTCCACAAATATATTGAGGGAAGGCAACGAAGAGGATTTCAAAGCAAGGCAGAATTGCAGGAAACAGCTTTCAGGAGGTAGATTCGAATCGCCTTTCAAGCACGTGAAAAGTGGCAAAACGTGGACAATGATGCCCTTGGCCAAAAAGGGCGTATGCGTTTTTTTCCTGAATATATTCAGGAAAAAACGCATACGCCCTTTTTGGCCAACCAAGTAACCTGGAAAGGCAAATCAGCGCTACAAAGAAGTCTCGCTTCCCATCGGTCAAAGGCCCATGCTGAAAAAAGTGTACAAACCAGAAAGGCAGGACTTTCCATGGAGAAATGGGAGCCTTGCTACGCTGATGGGCGGGATGTAAATTGCCAACAGCCACTCTGGAGAAATATACGGTGTGTCCTGAAACATCTAAAACACACAGCTTAGAGAGCATAGGGCACTTCCACTCATGGGTGTACAAATTGGGAAAACTAAAAATCAGCAAGACACAGGCACCCCAAACTTTAGGGCTGCTCTGTTGACAAGGACCTCCACTTCATTCCACCTTAAACATCCCAGGAAAGAGAAAAATGGATAAAGAAGTTGAGGTCCTTATGTACAATGGAATATCACTCAGCCATGAAATCAATGTCCTAAGGCTAGTAGCAGTATGATGATTGGATTTAGGTACGACGATTCTAAGTGAAATAAGTCACACAGAAAAAGACACTTATCATAAGATATCACTTAGAGAGGGAATGTAAAAACCGTTACCCTTGAACTGAATTACAAAACAGAACAGAGTCACACATTTTGAAAACACACTATGGCTGCTTAACGGGAAAGGTGAGGTGGGGTGATGCATAAAACAAGGGTTTCAAATTAGCTCAGATACCGTTCTATAAACCCAATATGTAATAGACAAGACCGACTCCTTGATCAGTGAACTGGCCTCAACACCCCGTGTTCAACGCACAAGAACATATCTGACTAGTAAGAATCTTAAAACCAATGTATTGATATCTCTCTGGAAGTGTGTCAAGTGGGTGTAAAGGGGCATAAACACAGAAGGGAAAAGCAGCTAAACCCCATTATAAAAATAAATTACTTTTAAAAACCCATGAAACAAACAGAGTGAAAGAGAGAGAAATTCTTACACAATTCGTTCAGGGGCTGTGATGCAACCTGGATTGACCATATCTAGACCCACATCTAGATGAGACATAAGGGTGGACACACTTGGGGCTGAGAGTTTTGGTGAGGTTGGGTGAGCAAATGCAGACCCTTTAAAGTAATACTGCGTGGTCCGCCTCCCATGGGTCCCAAATCTCCAGGTTCAAGGGCATCTTCCTACATCGAAAACATGCATGAGAAACCCAGCAGCTGGTACACCGTCTGATCGGGAAAGGATTCTGAAACGCACCTCATTTCTCATCTCCTTGTGCTCGGGTTCGCCATTCCAGCCACGTTACTAGCAATCTCCCTCCTTGGAGAATCAGCACCTTTAACCTCCTGTTTTGTAGAGGTTGCAATTTGTCCTGAGAATGAACGGGAAGTGGGGGAAACAATGAGAGACTAGCTCTAGGTGTTGTGACAGGCACAGGTCACTCTTTTTCCCATCAGGAAGAAGAATTAACCACAGGCTCAGCCTGCCCCCCGGAACCAGAATAGGACCTGAAGCAATCCTGCACTTTCGCGGCCAGCTCCCAAAAAAGCGAGTTGAAAAATGGAGCTCAGGGGCACTGCAATTCACAGACCTGCAGAGTTATAAATGATAACTCTCGTCCACAAATATATTGAGGGAAGGCAACGAAGAGGATTTGAAAGCAAGGCAGAATTGCAGGAAACAGCTTTCAGGAGGTAGATTCGAATCGCCTTTCAAGCACATGAAAAGCGGCAAAACGTGGACAATGATGCCCTTGGCCAAAAAGGGCGTATGCGTTTTTTCCTGAATATATTCAGGAAAAAACGCATACGCCCTTTTTGGCCAACCAAGCAACCTGGAAAGGCAAATCAGCGCTACAAAGAAGTCTCGCTTCCCATCGGTCAAAGGCCCATGCTGAAAAAAGTGTACAAACCAGAAAGGCAGGACAGGCCATGGAGAAATGGCAGCCTTGCTACGCTGATGGGCGGGATGTAAATTGCCAACAGCCACTCTGGAGAAGTGTACAGTGTGTCCTGAAACATCTAAAACACACAGCTTAGAGAGCATAGGGCACTTCCACTCATGGGTGTACAAATTGGGAAAACTAAAAATCAGCAAGACACAGGCACCCCAAACTTTAGGGCTGCTCTGTTGACAAGGACCTCCACTTCATTCCACCTTAAATATCCCAGGAAAGAGAAAAATGGATAAAGAAGTTGAGGTCCTTATGTACAATGGAATATCACTCAGCCATGAAATCAATGTCATAAGGCTAGTAGCAGCATGATGAGTGGATTTAGGTACGACGAATCTAAGTGAAATAAGTCACACAGAAAAATACACTTATCATAAGATATCACTTAGAGAGGGAATGTAAAAACCGTTACCCTTGAACTGAATTACAAAACAGAACAGAGTCACACATTTTGGAAACACACTATGGCTGCTTAACGGGAAAGGTGAGGTGGGGTGATGCATAAAACAAGGGTTTCAAATTAGCTCAGATACCGTTCTGTAAACCCAATATGTAATAGACAAGACCGACTCCTTGATCAGTTAACTGGACTCAACACCCCGTGTTCACCGCACAAGAACATATCTGACTAGTAAGAATCTTAAAACCAATGTATTGATATCTCTCTGGAAGTGTGTCAAGTGGGTGTAAAGGGGCATAAACACAGCAGTGAAAAGCAGCTAAACCCCATTATAAAAATAAATTACTTTTAAAAACCCATGAAACCAAGAGAGTGAAAGAGAGAAATTCTTACACAATTCGTTCAGGGGTTGTGATGCAACCTGGATTGACCATATCTAGACCCACAGCTAGATGAGACATAAGGGTGGACACTCTTGGGGCTGAGAGTTTTGGTGAGGTTGGGTGAGCAAACGCAGACCCTTTAAATAATACTGCGTGGTCCGCCTCCCAAGGGTCCCAAATCTCCAGGTTCAAGGGCATCTTCCTACATCGAAAACATGCATGAGAAACCCAGAAGATGGTACAGCGTCTGATCGGGAAAGGTTTCTGAAACGCACATCATTTCTCATCTCCTTGTGCTCGGGTTCGCTATTCCACCCGTGTTATTAGCAATCTCCCTCCTTGGAGAATCAGCACCTTTAACCTCCTGTTCTGTACAGGTTGCCATTTGTCCTGAGAATGAACGGGAAGTGGGGGAACCAATGAGAGACTAGCTCTAGGTGTTGTGACAGGCACAGGTCACTCTTTTTTCCCATCAGGAAGAAGAAGTAACCACCGGCGAAGCCTGCCCCCGGAACCAGAATAGGGCCTGAAGCAATCCTGCGCTTTTGTGGCCAGCTCCCAAAAAAGCGAGTTGAAAAATGGAGCTCAGGGGCACTGCAATTCACAGACCTGCAGAGTTATAAATGAAAACTCTCGTCCACAAATATATTTAGGGAAGGCAACGAAGAGGATTTGAAAGCAAGGCAGAATTGCAGGAAACAGCTTTCAGGAGGTAGATTCGAATCGCCTTTCAAGCACGAGAAAAGTGGCAAAACGTGGACAATGATGCCCTTGGCCAAAAAGGGCGTATGCGTTTTTTCCTGAATATATTCAGGAAAAAACGCATACGCCCTATTTGGCCAACCAAGTAACCTGGAAAGGCAAATCAGCGCTACAAAGAAGTCTCGCTTCCCATCGGTCAAAGGCCCATGCTGAAAAAAGTGTACAAACCAGAAAGGCAGGACTTTCCATGGAGAAATGGGAGCCTTGCTATGCTGATGGGCGGGATGTAAATTGCCAACAGCCACTCTGGAGAAATATACGGTGTGTCCTGAAACATCTAAAACACACAGCTTAGAGAGCATAGGGCACTTCCACTCATGGGTGTACAAATTGGGAAAACTAAAAATCAGCAAGACACAGGCACCCCAAACTTTAGGGCTGCTCTGTTGACAAGGACCTCCACTTCATTCCACCTTAAACATCCCAGGAAAGAGAAAAATGGATAAAGAAGTTGAGGTCCTTATGTACAATGGAATATCACTGAGCCATGAAATCAATGTCCTAAGGCTAGTAGCAGTATGATGATTGGATTTAGGTACGACGATTCTAAGTGAAATAAGTCACACAGAAAAAGACACTTATCATAAGATATCACTTAGAGAGGGAATGTAAAAACCGTTACCCTTGAACTGAATTACAAAACAGAACAGAGTCACACATTTTGAAAACACACTATGGCTGCTTAACGGGAAAGGTGAGGTGGGGTGATGCATAAAACAAGGGTTTCAAATTAGCTCAGATACCATTCTATAAACCCAATATGTAATAGACAAGACCGACTCCTTGATCAGTGAACTGGCCTCAACACCCCGTGTTCAACGCACAAGAACATATCTGACTAGTAAGAATCTTAAAACCAATGTATTGATATCTCTCTGGAAGTGTGTCAAGTGGGTGTAAAGGGGCATAAACACAGCAGTGAAAAGCAGCTAAACCCCATTATAAAAATAAATTACTTTTAAAAACCCATGAAACAAAGAGAGTGAAAGAGAGAAATTCTTACACAATTCGTTCAGGGGCTGTGATGCAACCTGGATTAACCATATCTAGACCCACAGATAGATGAGACATAAGGGTGGACACTCTTGGAGCTGAGAGGTTTGGTGAGGTTCGGTGAGCAAACGCAGACCCTTTAAAGTAATACTGCGTGGTCCGCATCCCATGGGTCCCAAATCTCCAGGTTCAAGGGCATCTTCCTACATCGAAAACATGCATGAGAAACCCAGAAGCTGGTACACTGTCTAATCGGGAAAGATTCTGAAACGCACATCATTTCTCATCTCCTTGTGCTCAGGTTCGCCATCCCAGCCGCGTTACTAGCAATCTCCCTCCTTGGAGAATCAGCACCTTTAACCTCCTGTTCTGTACAGGTTGCAATTTGTCCTGAGAATGAACGGGAAGTGAGGGAACCAATGAGAGACTAGCTCTAGGTGTTGACACAGGCACAGGTCACTCTTTTTCCCATCAGGAAGAAGAATTAACCACAGGCTCAGCCTGCCCCCCGGAACCAGAATAGGGCCTGAAGCAATCCTGCACTTTTGCGGCCAGCTCCCAAAAGAGCGAGTTGAAAAATGGAGCTCAGGGGCACTGCAATTCACAGACATGCAGAGTTATAAATGATAACTCTCGTCCACAAATACATTGAGGGAAGGCAACGAAGAGGATTTGAAAGCAAGGCAGAATTGCAGGAAACAGCTTTCAGGAGGTAGATTCGAATCGCCTTTCAAGCACATGAAAAGCGGCAAAACATGGACAATGATGCCCTTGGCCAAAAAGGGCGTATGCGTTTTTTCCTGAATATATTCAGGAAAAAACGCATACGCCCTTTTTGGCCAACCAAGCAACCTGGCAAGGCAAATCAGCGCTACAAAGAAGTCTTGCTTCCCATCGGTCAAAGGCCCATGCTGGAAAAAGTGTACAAACCAGATAGGCAGGACAGGCCATGGAGAAATGGGAGCCTTGCTACGCTGATGGGCGGGATGTAAATTGCCAACAGCCACTCTGGAGAAGTGTACAGTGTGTCCTGAAACATCTAAAACACACAGCTTAGAGAGCATAGGGCACTTCCACTCATGGGTGTACAAATTGGGAGAACTAACAATCAGCAAGACACAGGCACCCCAAACTTTAGGGCTGCTCTGTTGACAAGGACCTCCACTTCATTCCACCTTAAACATCCCAGGAAAGAGAAAAATGGATAAAGAATTTGAGGTCCTTATGTACAATGGAATATCACTCAGCCATGAAATCAATGTCCTAAGGCTAGTAGCAGCATGCTGAGTGGATTTAGGTACGACGATTCTAAGTGAAATAAGTCACACAGAAAAATACACTTATCATAAGATATCACTTAGAGAGGGAATGTAAAAACCGTTACCCTTGAACTGAATTACAAAACAGAACAGAGTCACACATTTTGAAAAAACACTATGGCTGCTTAACGGGAAAGGTGAGGTGGGGTGATGCATAAAACAAGGGTTTCAAATTAGCTCAGATACCGTTCCATAAACCCAATATATAATAGACAAGACCTACTCCTTGCTCAGTGAACTGGACTCAACACCCCGTATTCACCGCACAAGAATATATCTGACTAGTAAGAATCTTAAAACCAATGTATTGATATCTCTTTGTAAGTGTGTCAAGTGGGTGTAAAGGGGCATAAACACAGCAGGGAAAAGCAGCTAAACCCCATTATAAAAATAAATTACTTTTAAAAACACATGAAACAAACAGAGTGAAAGAGAGAGAAATTCTTACACAATTCGTTCAGGGGTTGTGATGCAACCTGGATTGACCATATCTAGACCCACAGCTAGATGAGACATAAGGGTGGACACTCTTGGGGCTGAGAGGTTTGGTGAGGTTGGGTGAGCAAACACAGACCCTTTAAAGTAATACTGCGTGGTCCGCATCCCATGGGTCCCAAATCTCCAGGTTCAAGGGCATCTTCCTACATCGAAAACATGCATGAGAAACCCAGAAGCTGGTACACCATCTGATCGGGAAAGGTTTCTGAAACGCACATCATTTCTCATCTCCTTGTGCTCAGGTTCGCCATTCCAGCCGCGTTACTAGCAATCTCCCTCCTTGGAGAATCAGCACCTTTAACCTCCTGTTCTGTACAGGTTGCAATTTGTCCTGAGAATGAACGGGAAGTGGGGGAACCAATGAGAGACTAGCTCTAGGTGTTGTGACAGGCACAGGTCACTCTTTTTTCCCATTAGGAAGAAGAATTAACCACAGGCTCAGCCTGCCCCCCGGAACCAGAATAGGGCCTGAAGCAATCCTGCGCTTTTGCGGCCAGCTCTCAAAAAAGCGAGTTGAAAAATGGAGCTCAGGGGCACTGCAATTCACAGACCTGCACAGTTATAAATGTTAACTCTCGTCCACAAATATATTGAGGGAAGGCAACGAAGAGGATTTGAAAGCAAGGCAGAATTGCAGGAAACAGCTTTCAGGAGGTAGATTCGAATCACCTTTCAAGCACATGAAAAGCGGCAAAACGTGGACAATGATGCCCTTGGCCAAAAAGGGCGTATGCGTTTTTTCCTGAATATATTCAGGAAAAAACGCATACGCCCTTTTTGGCCAACCAAGCAACCTGGAAAGGCAAATCAGCGCTAAAAAGAAGTCTCGCTTCCGATCGTCAAAGGGCCATGCTGAAAAAAGTGTACAAACCAGAAAGGCAGGACAGGCCATGGAGAAATGGGAGCCTTGCTACGCTGATGGGCGGGATGTAAATTGCCAACAGCCACTCTGGAGTAGTGTACAATGTGTCCTGAAACATCTAAAACACACAGCTTAGAGAGCATAGGGAACTTCCACTCATGGGTGTACAAACTGGGAAAACTAAAAATCAGCAAGACACAGGCACCCCAAACTTTAGGGCTGCTCTGTTGACAAGGACCTCCACTTCATTCCACCTTAAATATCCCAGGAAAGAGAAAAATGGATAAAGAAGTTGAGGTCCTTATGTACAATGGAATATCACTCAGCCATGAAATCAATGTCCTAAGGCAAGTAGCAGCATGATGATTGGATTTAGGTACGACGATTCTAAGTGAAATAATTCACACAGAAAAATACACTTATCATAAGATATCACTTAGAGAGGGAATGTAAAATCCATTACCCTTGAACTGAATTACAAAACAGAACAGAGTCACACATTTTGAAAACACACTATGGCTGCTTAACGGGAAAGGTGAGGTGGGGTGATGCATAAAACAAGGGTTTCAAATTAGCTCAGATACCGTTCCATAAACCCAATATATAATAGACAAGACCTACTCCTTGCTCAGTGAACAGGACTCAATACCCCGTATTCAACGCACAAGAATATATCTGACTAGTAAGAATCTTAAAACCAATGTATTCATATCTCTTTGTAAGTGTGTCAAGTGGGTGTAAAGGGGCATAAACACAGCAGGGAAAAGCAGCTAAACCCCATTATAAAAATAAATTACTTTTAAAAACACATGAAACAAACAGAGTGAAAGAGAGAGAAATTCTTACACAATTCGTTCAGGGGCTGTGATGCAACCTGGATTGACCATATCTAGACCCACAGCTAGATGAGACATAAGGGTGGACACTCTTGGGGCTGAGAGGTTTGGTGAGGTTGGGTGAGCAAACACAGACCCTTTAAAGTAATACTGCGTGGTCCGCATCCCATGGGTCCCAAATCTCCAGGTTCAAGGGCATCTTCCTACATCGAAAACATGCATGAGAAACCCAGAAGCTGGTACACCGTCTGATCGGGAAAGGTTTCTGAAACACACATCATTTCTCATCTCCTTGTGCTCAGGTTCGCCATTCCAGCCGCGTTACTAGCAATCTCCCTCCTTGGAGAATCAGCACCTTTAACCTCCTGTTCTGTACAGGTTGCAATTTGTCCTGAGAATGAACGGGAAGTGGGGGAACCAATGAGAGACTAGCTCTAGGTGTTGTGACAGACACAGGTCACTCTTTTTTCCCATCAGGAGGAAGAATTAACCACAGGCTCAGCCTGCCCCCCAGAACCAGAATAGGGCCTGAAGCAATCCTGCACTTTTGCGGCCAGCTCTCAAAAAAGCGAGTTGAAAAATGGAGCTCAGGGGCACTGCAATTCACAGTCCTGCACAGTTATAAATGTTAACTCTCAGCCACAAATATATTGAGGGAAGGCAACGAAGAGGATTTGAAAGCAAGGCAGAATTGCAGGAAACAGCTTTCAGGAGGTAGATTCGAATCGCCTTTCAAGCACATGAAAAGCAGCAAAACGTGGACAATGATGCCCTTGGCCAAAAAGGGCGTATGCGTTTTTTCCTGAATATATTCAGGAAAAAACGCATACGCCCTTTTTGGCCAACCAAGCAACCTGGAAAGGCAAATCAGCGCTAAAAAGAAGTCTCGCTTCCCATCGGTCAAAGGGCCATGCTGGAAAAAGTGTACAAACCAGAAAGGCAGGACAGGCCATGGAGAAATGGGAACCTTGGTACGCTGATGGGCGGGATGTAAATTGCCAACAGCCACTCTGGAGAAGTGTACAGTGTGTCCTGAAACATCTAAAACACACAGCTTAGAGAGCATAGGGCACTTCCACTCATGGGTGTACAAATTGGGAGAACTAACAATCAGCAAGACACAGGCACCCCAAAGTTTAGGGCTGTTCTGTTGACAAGGACCTCCACTTCATTCCACCTTAAATATCCCAGGAAAGAGAAAAATGGATAAAGAAGTTGAGGTCCTTATGTACAATGGAATATCACTCAGCCATGAAATCAATGTCCTAAGGCTAGTAGCAGCATGCTGAGTGGATTTAGGTACAACGATTCTAAGTGAAATAAGTCACACAGAAAAATACACTTATCATAAGTTATCACTTATACAGGGAATGTAAATACCGTTACCCTTCAACTGAATTACAAAACAGAACAGAGTCACACATTTTGAAAACACACTATGGCTGCTTAACGCGAAAGGTGAGGTGGGGTGATGCATAAAACAAGGGTTTCAAATTAGCTCAGATACCGTTCTATAAACCCAATATGTAATAGACAAGACCGACTCCTTGATCAGTGAACTGGACTCAACACCCCGTGTTCACCGCACAAGAACATATCTGACTAGTAAGAATCTTAAAACCAATGTATTGATATCTCTCTGGAAGTGTGTCAAGTGGGTGTAAAGGGGCATAAACACAGCAGTGAAAAGCAGCTAAACCCCATTATAAAAATAAATTACTTTTAAAAACACATGAAGCAAACAGAGTGAAAGAGAGAGAAATTCTTACACAATTCGTTCAGGGGCTGTGATGCAACCTGGATTGACCATATCTAGACCCACAGCTAGATGAGACATAAGGGTGGACACTCTTGGGGCTGAGAGGTTTGGTGAGGTTGGGTGAGCAAACACAGACCCTTTAAAGTAATACTGCGTGGTCCGCATCCCATGGGTCCCAAATCTCCAGGTTCAAGGGCATCTTCCTACATCGAAAACATGCATGAGAAACCCAAGAGCTGCTACACCGTCTGATCGGGAAAGGTTTCTGAAACACACATCATTTCTCATCTCCTTGTTCTCAGGTTCGCCATTCCAGCCGTGTTACTAGCAATCTCCCTCCTTGGAGAATCAGCACCTTTAACCTCCTGTTCTGTACAAGTTGCAATTTGTCCTGAGAATGAACGGGAAGTGGGGGAACCAATGAGAGACTATCTCTAGGTGTTGTGACAGGCACAGGTCACTCTTTTTTCCCATCAGGAAGAAGAATTAAACACAGGCTCAGCCTGCCCCCCGGAACCAGAATAGGGCCTGAAGCAATCCTGCACTTTTGCGGCCAGCTCTCAAAAAAGCGAGTTGAAAAATGGAGCTCAGGGGCACTGCAATTCACAGACCTGCACAGTTATAAATGTTAACTCTCAGCCACAAATATATTGAGGGAAGGCAACGAAGAGGATTTGAAAGCAAGGCAGAGTTGCAGGAAACAGCTTTCAGGAGGTAGATTCGAATCGCCTTTCAAGCACATGAAAAGCGGCAAAACGTGGACAATGATGCCCTTGGCCAAAAAGGGCGTATGCGTTTTTTCCTGAATATATTCAGGAAAAAACGCATACGCCCTTTTTGGCCAACCAAGCAACCTGGAAAGGCAAATCAGCGCTACAAAGAAGTCTCGCTTCCCATCGGTCAAAGGCCCATGCTGAAAAAAGTGTACAAACCAGAAAGGCAGGACAGGGCATGGAGAAATGGCAGCCTTGCTACACTGATGGGCGGGATGTAAATTGCCAACAGCCACTCTGGAGAAGTGTACAGTGTGTCCTGAAACATCTAAAACACACAGCTTAGAGAGCATAGGGCACTTCCACTCACGGGTGTACAAACTGGGAAAACTAAAAATCAGCAAGACACAGGCACCCCAAACTTTAGGGCTGCTCTGTTGACAAGGACCTCCACTTCATTCCACCTTAAATATCCCAGGAAAGAGAAAAATGGATAAAGAAGTTGAGGTCCTTATGTACAATGGAATATCACTCAGCCATGAAATCAATGTCATAAGGCTAGTAGCAGCATGATGATTGGATTTAGGTACGACGATTCTAAGTGAAATAAGTCACACAGAAAAAGACACTTATCATAAGATATCACTTAGAGAGGGAATGTAAAAACCGTTACCCTTGAACTGAATTACAAAACAGAACAGAGTCACACATTTTGAAAACACACTATGGCTGCTTAACGGGAAAGGTGAGGTGGGGTGATGCATAAAACAAGGGTTTCAAATTAGCTCAGATACCGTTCTATAAACCCAATATGTAATAGACAAGACCGACTCCTTGATCAGTGATCTGGCCTCAACACCCCGTGTTCAACGCACAGGAACATATCTGACTAGTAAGAATCTTAAAACCAATGTATTGATATCTCTCTGGAAGTGTGTCAAGTGGGTGTAAAGGGGCATAAACACAGCAGTGAAAAGCAGCTAAACCCCATTATAAAAATAAATTACTTTTAAAAACCCATGAAACAAACAGAGTGAAAGAGAGAGAAATTCTTACACAATTCGTTCAGGGGCTGTGATGCAACCTGGATTGACCATATCTAGACCCACAGCTAGATGAGACATAAGGGTGGACACTCTTGGGGCTGAGAGGTTTGGTGAGGTTGGGTGAGCAAATGCAGACCCTTTAAAGTAATTCTGCGTGGTCCGCCTCCCATGGGTCCCAAATCTCCAGGTTCAAGGGCATCTTCCTACATCGAAAACATGCATGAGAAACCCAGAAGATGGTACACCGTCTGATCGGGAAAGGTTTCTGAAACGCACATCATTTCTCATCTCATTGTGCTCGGGTTCGCCATTCCAGCCGCGTTACTAGCAATCTCCCTCCTTGGAGAATCAGCACCTTTAACCTCCTGTTCTGTACAGGTTGCAATTTGTCCTGTGAATGAACGAGAAGTGGGGGAACCAATGAGAGACGAGTTCTAGGTGTTGTGACAGGCACAGGTCACACTTTTTTCCCATCAGAAAGTAGAATTAACCACCGGCTCAGCCTGCCCCCGGAACCAGAATAGGGCCTGAAGCAATCCTGCGCTTTTGCGGCCAGCTCCCAAAAAAGCGAGTTGAAAAATGGAGCTCAGGGGCACTGCAATTCACAGACCTGCAGAGTTATAAATGATAACTCTCGTCCACAAATATATTGAGGGAAGGCAAAGAAGAGGATTTCAAAGCAAGTCAGAATTGCAGGAAACAGCTTTCAGGAGGTAGATTCGAATCGCATTTCAAGCACGTGAAAAGTGGCAAAACGTGGACAATGATGCCCTTGGCCAAAAAGGGCGTATGCGTTTTTTCCTGAATATATTCAGGAAAAAACGCATACGCCCTTTTTGGCCAACCAAGCAACCTGGAAAGGCAAATCAGCGCTAAAAAGAAGTCTCGCTTCCCATCGGTCAAAGAGCCATGCTGAAAAAAGTGTACAAACCAGAAAGGCAGGACTTTCCATTGAGAAATGGGAGCCTTGCTACGCTGATGGGCGGGATGTAAATTGCCAACAGCCACTCTGGAGAAGTGTACGGTGTGTCCTGAAACATCTAAAACACACAGCTTAGAGAGCATAGGGCACTTCCACTCATGGGTGTACAAATTTGGAAAACTAAAAATCAGCAAGACACAGGCACCCCAAAGTTTAGGTCTGCTCTGTTGACAAGGACCTCCACTTCATTCCACCTTAAATATCCCAGGAAAGAGAAAAATGGATAAAGAAGTTGAGGTCCTTATCTACAATGGAATACCACTCAGCCATGAAATCAATGTCATAAGGCTAGTAGCAGCATGATGATTGGATTTAGGTACGACGATTCTAAGTGAAATAAGTCACACAGAAAAAGACACTTATCATAAGATATCACTTAGAGAGGGAATGTAAAAACCGTTACCCTTGAACTGAATTACAAAACAGAACAGAGTCACACATTTTGAAAACACACTATGGCTGCTTAACGGGAAAGGTGAGGTGGGGTGATGCATAAAACAAGGGTTTCAAATTAGCTCAGATACCGTTCCATAAACCCAATATATAATAGACAAGACCTACTCCTTGCTCAGTGAACTGGACTCAACACCCCGTATTCAACGCACAAGAATATATCTGACTAGTAAGAATCTTAAAACCAATGTATTGATATCTCTTTGTAAGTGTGTCAAGTGGGTGTAAAGGGGCATAAACACAGCAGGGAAAAGCAGCTAAACCCCATTATAAAAATAAATTACTTTTAAAAACCCATGAAACAAACAGAGTGAAAGAGAGAGAAATTCTTACACAATTCGTTCAGGGGCTGTGATGCAACCTGGATTGACCATATCTAGACCCACAGCTGGATGAGACATAAGGGTGGACACTCTTGGGGCTGAGAGGTTTGGTGAGGTTGGGTGAGCAAACACAGACCCTTTAAAGTAATACTGCGTGGTCCGCATCCCATGGGTCCCAAATCTCCAGGTTCAAGGGCATCTTCCTACATCGAAAACATGCATGAGAAACCCAGAAGCTGGTACACCGTCTGATCGGGAAAAGTTTCTGAAACGCACATCATTTCTCATCTCCTTGTGCTCGGGTTCGCCATTCCAGCCGTGTTACTAGCAATCTCCCTCCTTGGAGAAGCAGCACCTTTAACCTCCTGTTCTGTACAGGTTGCAATTTGTCCTGAGAATGAACGGGAAGTGGGGGAACCAATGAGAGATGAGCTCTAGGTGTTGTGACAGGCACAGGTCACTCTTTTTTCCCATCAGGAAGAAGAATTAACCACAGGCTCAGCCTGCCCCCCGGAACCAGAATAGGGCCTGAAGCAATCCTGCGCTTTTGCGGCCAGCTCTCAAAAAAGCGAGTTGAAAAATGGAGCTCAGGTGCACTGCAATTCACAGACCTGCACAGTTATAAATGTTAACTCTCAGCCACAAATATATTGAGGGAAGGCAACGAAGAGGATTTGAAAGCAAGGCAGAATTGCAGGAAACAGCTTTCAGGAGGTAGATTCGAATCGCCTTTCAAGCACATGAAAAGCGGCAAAACGTGGACAATGATGCCCTTGGCCAAAAAGGGCGTATGTGTTTTTTCCTGAATATATTCAGTAAAAAACGCATACGCCCTTTTTGGCCAACCAAGCAACCTGGAAAGGCAAATCAGCGCTACAAAGAAGTCTCGCTTCCCATCGGTCAAAGGCCCATGCTGGAAAAAGTGTACAAACCAGATAGGCAGGACAGGCCATGGAGAAATGGGAGCCTTGCTACGCTGATGGGCGGGATGTAAATTGCCAACAGCCACTCTGGAGAAGTGTACAGTGTGTCCTGAAACATCTAAAACACACAGCTTAGAGAGCATAGGGTACTTCCACTCATGGGTGTACAAATTGGGAGAACTAACAATCAGCAAGACACAGGCACCCCAAAGTTTAGGGCTGCTCTGTTGACAAGGACCTCCACTTCATTCCACCTTAAATATCCCAGGAAAGAGAAAAATGGATAAAGAAGTTGAGGTCCTTATGTACAATGGAATATCACTCAGCCATGAAATCAATGTCATAAGGCTAGTAGCAGCATGCTGAGTGGATTTAGGTACGACGATTTTAAGTGAAATAAGTCACACAGAAAAAGACACTTATCATAAGATATCACTTAGAGAGGGAATGTAAAAACCGTTACCCTTGAACTGAATTACAAAACAGAACAGAGTCACATATTTTGAAAACACACTATGGCTGCTTAACGGGAAAGGTGAGGTGGGGTGATGCATAAAACAAGGGTTTCAAATTAGCTCAGATACCGTTCCATAAACCCAATATATAATAGACAAGACCTACTCCTTGCTCAGTGAACTGGACTCAACACCCCGTATTCACCGCACAAGAATATATCTGACTAGTAAGAATCTTAAAACCAATGTATTGATATCTCTTTGTAAGTGTGTCAAGTGGGTGTAAAGGGGCATAAACACAGCAGGGAAAAGCAGCTAAACCCCATTATAAAAATAAATTACTTTTAAAAACCCATGAAACAAAGAGAGTGAAAGAGAGAAATTCTTACACAATTCGTTGAGGGGCTGTGATGCAACCTGGATGGACCATATCTAGACCCACAACTAGATGAGACATAAGGGTGGACACTCTTGGGGCTGAGAGGTTTGGTGAGTTTGGGTGAGCAAACGCAGACCCTTTAAAGTAATACTGCGTGGTCCGCCTCCCAAGGGTCTCAAATCTCCAGGTTCAAGGGCATCTTCCTACATCGAAAACATGCATGAGAAACCCAGAAGCTGGTACACCGTCTGATCGGGAAAGGTTTCTGAAACGCACATCATTTCTCATCTCCTTGTGCTCGGGTTCGCCATTCCAGCCGTGTTACTAGCAATCTGCCTCCTTGGAGAAGCAGCACCTTTAACCTCCTGTTCTGTACAGGTTGCAATTTGTCCTGAGAATGAACGGGAAGTGGGGGAACCAATGAGAGACTAGCTCTAGGTGTTGTGACAGGCACAGGTCACTCTTTTTTCCCATCAGGAAGAAGAATTAACCACAGGCTCAGCCTGCCGCCCGGAACTAGAATAGGACCTGAGGCAATCCCGCGCTTTTGCGGCCAGCTCCCAAAAAAGCCATTTGAAAAATGGAGCTCAGGGGCACTGCAATTCACAAAGCTGCAGGGTTATAAATGTTAACTCTCAGCCACAAATATATTGAGGGAAGGCAACGAAGAGGATTTGAAAGCAAGGCAGAACTGCAGGAAACAGATTTCAGGAGGTAGATTCGAATCGCATTTAAAGCACATGAAAAGTGGCAAAACTTCGACAATGATGCCCTTGGCCAAAAAGGGCGTATGCGTTTTTTCCTGAATATATTCAGGAAAAAACGCATACGCCCTTTTTGGCCAACCAAGCATCCTGGAAAGGCAAATCAGCGCTACACAGAAGTCTCGCTTCCCATTGGTCAAAGGGCCATGTTGAAAAAAGTGTAAAAACCAGAAAGGCAGGACAGGCCATGTAGAAATGGCCGCCTTGCTACGCTGATGGGCGGGATGTAAATTGCCAACAGCCACTCTGGAGAAGTGTACCGTGTGTCCTGAAACATCGAAAAAATACAGCTTAGGGAGCATAAGGCACGTCCACTCATGGGCGTATAAATTGGGAAAACTAAAAATCAGCAAGACACAGGCACCCCAAAGTTTAGGGCTGCTCTGTTGACAAGGACCTCCACTTCATTCCACCTTAAATATCCCAGGAAAGAGAAAAATGGATAAAGAAGCTGTGGTCTTTATGTACAATGGAATATCACTCAGCCATGAAATCAATGTCATAAGGCTAGTACCAGCATGATGAGTGGATTTAGGTACGACGATTCTAAGTGAAATAAGTCACACAGAAAAAGCCACTTATCATAAACTATCACTTATACAGGGAATGTAAAAACCGCTACACTTGAACTGAATTACAAAACAGAACAGAGTCACACGTTTAGAAAACACACTATGGCTGCTTAACGGGAAAGGTGAGGTGGGGTGATGCATAAAACAAGGGTTTCAAATTCGCTCAGATACCGTTCCATACACCCAATATGTAATAGACAAGACCTACTCCTTGCTCAGTGAACTGGACTCAACACCCCCTATTCACCGCACAAGAATATATCTGACTAGTAAGAATCTTAAAACCTATGTATTGATATCTCTCTGGAAGTGAGTCAAGTGGGTGTAAAGCCGCATAAACACAGCCGTGAAAAGCAGCTAAATCCCATTATAAAAATAAATTACTCTTAAAAACCCGTAAAACAAAGACAGTGAAAGAGAGAGAAATTCTTACAAAATTCGTTCAGGGGCTGTGATGCAACCTTGATTGACCATATCTAGACCCACAGCTGGATGAGACATAATGGTGGACACCCTTGGGTTTGAGAGGTTTGGTGAGGTTGGGTGAGCAAACGCAGACCCTTTAAATTAATACTGCGTGGTACCCATCCCATGGGTCCCAAATCTCCAGGTTCAAGGGCATCTTCCTTCATCGGAAACATGCATGAGAAACCCAGAAGATGGTACACCGTGTGATCGGGAAAGGTTTCTAAAACGCACCTCATTTCTCATCTCCTTGTGCTCGGGTTCGCCATTCCAGCCACTTTACTAGCAATCTCCCTACTTGGAGAATCAGCACCTTTAACTCTTGTTCCATACACGTTGCAATTTGTCCTGAGGATGAACGGGAAGAGGGGCAAACAATGAGAGACTAGATCTAGGTGTTCGGACAGGCACAGGTCACTCTATTTTCCCATCAGGAAGAAGAATTAACCACAGGTTCAGCCTGCCGCCCGGAACCAAAATACGGCCTGAGGCAATCCCACGCTTTTGCGGCCAGCTCCCAAAAAAGCGAGTTCAAAAATGGAGCTCAAGGGCACTGCAATTCAAAAACCTGAAGAGTTATAAGTGATAACTCTCGTCCACAAATATATTGAGAGAAGGCAACGAAGAGGGTTGGAAAGCAAGGCAGAATTGCAGGAAACAGATTTCAGGAGGTAGATTCGAATCGCCTTCAAAGCACATGAAAAGCGGCAAAACGTCGACAATGATGCCCTTGGCCAAAAAAGGCGTATGCGTTTTTTCCTGAATATATTCAGGAAAAAACGCATACGCCCTTTTTGGCCAACCAAGCAACCTGGAAAGGCAAATCAGCGCTACACAGAAGTCTCGCTTCCCATCGGTCAAAAGGGCCATGCTGAAACAAGTGTCAAAACAGAAATGCAGGACAGGCCATGGAGAAATGGGAGCCTTGCTACGCTGATGCGCGGGATGTAAATTGCCAACAGCCACTCTGGAGAAGTGTACGGTGTGTCCTGAAACATCGAAAAAACACGGCTTAGGGCGCATAGGGCCCTTCCACTCATATGCGTATAAATTGAGAAAACTAAAAATCAGCAAGACACAGGCACCCCAAAGTTTAGGGCTGCTCTGTTGACAAGAACCTCCACTTCATGACACCTTAAATATCCCAGGAAAAAGAAAAATGGATAAAGAAGCTGTGGTCCTTATGTACAATGGAATATCACTCAGCCATGAACTCAATGTCATAAGGCTAGTAGCAGCATGATGAGTGAATTTAGGTACGACGATTCTAAGTGAAATAAGTCACACAGAAAAAGCCACTTATCATAAGCTATCACTTATAGAGAGAATGTAAAAACCGCTACACTTGAACTGAATTACAAAACAGAACAGAGTCACACGTTTAGAAAACACACTATGGCTGCTTAACGGGAAAGGTGAGGTGGGGTGATGCATAAAACAAGGGTTTCAAATTAGCTCAGTTACCGGTCCATACACCTAATATGTTATAGACAAGACCTACTCCTTGCTCAGTGAACTGGACTCAACACCCCCTATTCACCGCCCAAGAATATATCTGACTAGTGAGAATCTTAAAACTTATGTATTGATATCTCTCTGGAAGTGAGTCTAGTGGGTGTAAAGCCGAATAAACACAGCCCTGAAAAGCAGCAAAACCCCACTGTAAAAATAAATTACTTTTAAAAACCCGTATAACAAAGACAGTGAAAGAGAGAGAAATTCTTACAAAATTCGTTCAGAGGCTGTGGCGCAACCTGGATTGACCATATCTTGACCCACAGCTGGATGAGACATAAGGGTGGACACTCTTGGCGCTGAGAGGTTTGGTGAGGTTGGGTGAGCAAACACAGACCCTTTAAAGTAATACTGCGTGGTACCCATCCCATGGGGCCCAAATCTCCAGGTTCAAGGGCATCTTCCTACATCGAAAACATGCATGAGAAACCCAGAAGATGGTACACCGTGTGATCGGGAAAGGTTTCTAAAACGCACCTCATTTCTCATCTCCTTGTGCTCGACTTTGCCATTCCAGCTACTTTACTAGCAATCTCCCTACTTGGAGAATCAGCACCTTTAACCTCCTGTTCCATACAGGTTGCAATTTGTCCTGAGGATGAACGGGAAGAGGGGCAACCAATGAGAGACTAGTTCTAGGTGTTGGGACAGGCACAGGTCACTCTATTTTCCCATCAGGAAGAAGAATTAACCACAGGCTCAGCCTGCCGCCCGGAACCAGAATAGGACCTGAGGCAATCCCGCGCTTTTGCGGCCAGATCCCAAAAAAGCCATTTGAAAAATGGAGCTCAGGGGCACTGCAATTCACAAAGCTGCAGAGTTATAAATGTTAACTCTCAGCCACAAATATATTGAGGGAAGGCAACGAAGAGGATTTGAAAGCAAGGCAGAACTGCAGGAAACAGATTTCAGGAGGTAGATTCGAATCGCATTTAAAGCACATGAAAAGTGGCAAAACGTCGACAATGATGCCCTTGGCCAAAAAGGGCGTATGCGTTTTTTCCTGAATATATTCAGGAAAAAACGCATACGCCCTTTTTGGCCAACCAAGCATCCTGGAAAGGCAAATCAGAGCTACACAGAAGTCTCGCTTCCCATTGGTCAAAGGGCCATGTTGAAAAAAGTGTAAAAACCAGAAAGGCAGGACAGGCCATGGAGAAATGGCCGCCTTGCTACGCTGATGGGCGGGATGTAAATTGCCAACAGCCACTCTGGAGAAGTGTACGGTGTGTCCTGAAACATCGAAAAAACACAGCTTAGGGAGCATAGGGCCCTTCCACTCATATGCGTATAAATTGAGAAAATTAAAAATCAGCAAGACACAGGCACCCCAAAGTTTAGGGCTGCTCTGTTGACAAGGACCTCCACTTCATTCCACCTTAAATATCCCAGGAAAGAGAAAAATGGATAAAGAAGCTGTGGTCCTTATGTAAAATGGAATATCACTCAGACATGAAATCAATGTCATAAGGCTAATAGCAGCATGATGAGTGGATTTAGGTACGACGATTCTAAGTGAAATAAGTCACAAAGAAAAAGACACTTATCATAAGCTATCACTTATAGACGGAATGTAAAAACAGCTACACTTGAACTGAATTACAAAACAGAACAGAGTCACACGTTTAGCAAACAAACTATGGCTGCTTAACGGGAAAAGTGAGGTGGGGTGATGCATAAAACAAGTCTTTCAAATTAGCTCAGATACCGTTCCATACACCCAATATGTAATAGACAAGACCTACTCCTTGCTCAGTGAACTGGACTCAACACCCCCTATTCAGCGCACAAGAATATATCTGACTAGTAAGAATCTTAAAACCTATGTATTGCTATCTCTCTGGAAGTGAGTCAAGTGGGTGTAAAGCCGCATAAACACAGCAGTGAAAAGCAGCTAAAACCCATTAAAAAATAAATTACTTTTAAAAACCCGTAAAACAAAGACAGTGAAAGAGAGAGAACTTCTTACAAAATTCGTTCAGGGGCTGTGATGCCATCTGGATTGACCATATCTAGACCCACAGCTGTATGAGACATAAGGGTGGACATTCTTGGGGCTGAGAGTTTGGGTGAAGTTGGGGGAGCAAACGCAGACCCTTTAAAGAAATACTGCGTGGTACCCATCCCATGGGTCCCAAATCTCCAGGTTCAAGGGCATCTTCCTACATCGAAAATATGCATGAGAAACCCAGAAGATGGTACACCGTGTGATCGGGAAAGGTTTCTAAAACGCACCTCATTTCTCATCTCCTTGTGCTCGGCTTTGCCATTCCAGCTACTTTACTAACAATCTCCCTACTTGGAGAATCAGCACCTTTAACCTCCTGTTCCGTACAGGTTGCAATTTGTCCTGAGGATGAACAGGAAGAGGGGCAACCAATGAGAGACTAGTTCTAGGTGTTGGGACAGGCACAGGTCACTCTAATTTCCCATCAGGAAGAAGAATTAACCACAGGCTCAGCCTGCCGCCCTGAACCAGAATAGGACCTGAGGCAATCCCGCGCTTTTGCGGCCAGTTCCCAAAAAAGCCATTTGAAAAATGGAGCTCAGGGGCACTGCAATTCACAAAGCTGCAGAGTTATAAATGTTAACTCTCAGCCACAAATATATTGAGGGAAGGCAACGAAGAGGATTTGAAAGCAAGGCAGAACTGCAGGAAACAGATTTCAGGAGGTAGATTCGAATCGCCTTTAAAGCACATGAAAAGCGGCAAAACGTCGACAATGATGCCCTTGGCCAAAAAGGGCGTATGCGTTTTTTCCTGAATATATTCAGGAAAAAACGCATACGCCCTTTTTGGCCAACCAAGCAACCTGGAAAGGCAAATCAGCGCTACAAAGAAGTCTCGCTTCCCATCGGTCAAAAGGGCAATGCTGAAAAAAGTGTTAAAACCAGAAATGCAGGACAGGCCATGGAGAAATGGCAGCCTTGCTACACTGATGGGCGGGATGAAAATTGCCAAACAGCCACTCTGGAGAAGTGTAC